>NC_069500.1:432274009-432534987 GCF_027579735.1 Bombina bombina | reverse complement strand
TTGCCGTGTCCTAAAGCTTTGGTATTGGTTCCCACAAGTAAGGATGACGCCGTGGACCGGACACACCTATGTTGGAGAAAACAGAATTTATGTTTACCTGATAAATTACTTTCTCCAACGGTGTGTCCGGTCCACGGCCCGCCCTGGTTTTTTAATCAGGTCTGATGATTTATTTTCTCTAACTACAGTCACCACGGTATCATATGATTTCTCCTATGCAAATATTCCTCCTTGACGTCGGTCGAATGACTGGGGAAGGCGGAGCCTAGGAGGGATCATGTGACCAGCTTTGCTGGGCTCTTTGCCATTTCCTGTTGGGGAAGAGAATATCCCACAAGTAAGGATGACGCCGTGGACCGGACACACCGTTGGAGAAAGTAATTTATCAGGTAAACATAAATTCTGTTTTTAGCCAAAATGCCCACTTATCAGCGAAAGCGCGACTGCTCTGTTTTAGATACTGAAGAGCATGAGGACGCTGATGATAATGGTTCTGACATGCCCTTACACCAGTCTGAAGGGGCCAGGGAGGTTTTGTCTGAGGGAGAAATTTCAGATTCAGGAAAAATTTCTCAACAAGCTGAACCTGACGTTATTACATTCAAATTTAAATTGGAACATCTCCGCGCTCTGCTTAAGGAGGTGTTATCTACTCTGGATGATTGTGACAATTTGGTCATTCCAGAGAAATTATGTAAGATGGACAAGTTCCTAGAGGTCCCGGTGCCCCCCGAAGCTTTTCCTATACCCAAGCGGGTGGCGGACATTGTAAATAAAGAATGGGAAAGGTCCGGCATACCTTTTGTCCCTCCCCCTATATTTAAGAAATTATTTCCTATGGTCGACCCCAGGAAGGACTTATGGCAGACAGTCCCCAAGGTCGAGGGGGCGGTTTCTACTCTAAACAAACGCACCACTATCCCTATAGAAGATAGTTGTGCTTTCAAAGATCCTATGGATAAAAAATTAGAGGGTTTGCTTAAAAAGATGTTTGTTCAGCAAGGTTACCTTCTACAACCAATTTCATGCATTGTTCCTGTCACTACAGCAGCGTGTTTCTGGTTCGAAGAACTAGAAAAGTCGCTCAATAAAGCATCTTCTTATGAGGAGGTTATGGACAGATTTCAAGCACTTAAATTGGCTAACTCTTTTACCTTAGACGCCACTTTGCAATTAGCTAGATTAGCGGCGAAAAATTCAGGTTTTGCTATTGTGGCGCGCAGAGCGCTTTGGCTACAGTCTTGGTCAGCGGATGTGTCCTCCAAGAACAAATTGCTTAACATCCCTTTCAAGGGGAAAACGCTGTTTGGCCCTGACTTGAAAGAGATTATTTCAGACATCACTGGGGGAAAGGGCCACGCCCTTCCTCAGGATAGGTCTTTTAAGGCTAAAAATAAAACTAATTTTCGTCCCTTTCGCAGAAACGGACCAGCCTCAAATTCTACATCCTCTAAGCAAGAGGGTAATTCTTCTCAAACCAAGCCAGCCTGGAGACCGATGCAAGGCTGGAACAAAGGTAAGCAGGCCAAGAAGCCTGCTACCGCTACTAAGACAGCATGAGATGCTGGCCCCCGATCCGGGACCGGATCTGGTGGGGGGCAGACTCTCTCTCTTCGCTCAGGCTTGGGCAAGAGATGTTCAGGATCCTTGGGCACTAGAAATAGTTTCTCAAGGTTATCTCCTGGAATTCAAGGAACTACCCCCAAGGGGAAGGTTCCACAGGTCTCAATTGTCTTCAGACCAAATAAAAAGACAGGCATTCTTACATTGTTAAAAATGGGAGTGATTCATCCTGTTCCATTAGGAGAACAAGGGATGGGGTTTTACTCCAATCTGTTCATAGTTCCCAAAAAAGAGGGAACATTCAGGCCAATTTTGGATCTCAAGATCCTAAACAAATATCTCAGGGTTCCATCGTTCAAAATGGAAACCATTCGGACAATTCTTCCTACCATCCAGGAAGGTCAATTCATGACCGCGGTGGATTTAAAGGATGCGTATCTACATATTCCTATCCACAAGGAACATCATCGGTTCCTAAGGTTCGCCTTTCTGGACAAGCATTACCAGTTTGTGGCACTTCCATTCGGATTAGCCACTGCTCCAAGAATTTTCACAAAGGTACTAGGGTCCCTTCTAGCGGTGCTAAGGCCAAGGGGCATTGCAGTAGTACCTTACTTGGACGACATACTGATTCAAGCGTCGTCTCTGCCACAAGCAAAGGCTCATACGGACATTGTCCTAGCCTTTCTCAGATCTCACGGGTGGAAAGTGAACGTAGAAAAAAGTTCTCTATTCCCGTCAACAAGAGTTCCCTTCTTGGGAACAATAATAGACTCCTTAGAAATGAAGATTTTTCTGACAGAGGCCAGAAAATCAAAACTTCTAAGCTCTTGTCAAGTACTTCATTCTGTTCTTCTTCCTTCCATAGCGCAGTGCATGGAAGTAATAGGTTTGATGGTTGCGGCAATGGACATAGTTCCTTTTGCGCGAATTCATCTAAGACCATTACAACTGTGCATGCTCAGACAGTGGAATGGGGATTATACAGACTTGTCCCCGACGATCCAAGTAGATCAGAGGACCAGAGATTCACTCCGTTGGTGGCTGACCCTGGACAACCTGTCTCAAGGGATGAGCTTCCGCAGACCAGAGTGGGTCATTGTCACGACCGACGCCAGTCTGGTGGGCTGGGGCGCGGTCTGGAAACCCCTGAAAGCTCAGGGTCTATGGTCTCGGGAAGAATCTCTTCTCCCGATAAACATTCTGGAACTGAGAGCGATATTCAATGCTCTCAAGGCTTGGCCTCAACTAGCAAAGGCCAAATTCATAAGGTTTCAATCAGACAACATGACGACTGTTGCATATATCAACCATCAGGGGGGAACAAGGAGTTCCCTGGCGATGGAAGAAGTGACCAAAGTAATTCAATGGGCGGAGATTCACTCCTGCCACTTGTCTGCAATCCACATCCCAGGAGTGGAAAATTGGGAAGCGGATTTTCTGAGTCGTCAGACATTTCATCCGGGGGAGTGGGAACTCCATCCGGAAATCTTTGCCCACATAACTCAATTATGGGGCATTCCAGACATGGATCTGATGGCGTCTCGTCAGAACTTCAAGGTTCCTTGCTACGGGTCCAGATCCAGGGATCCCAAGGCAACTCTAGTAGATGCACTAGTAGCGCCCTGGACCTTCAACCTCGCTTATGTATTCCCACCGTTTCCTCTCATTCCCAGGCTGGTAGCCAGGATCAATCAGGAGAGGGCTTCGGTGATCTTGATAGCTCCTGCGTGGCCACGCAGAACTTGGTATGCAGACCTGGTGAATATGTCATCGGCTCCACCATGGAAGCTACCTTTGAGACGGGACCTTCTTGTTCAAGGTCCGTTCGAACATCCGAATCTGGCCTCACTCCAACTGACTGCTTGGAGATTGAACGCTTGATTTTATCAAAGCGTGGGTTCTCAGATTCTGTCATTGATACTCTTATTCAGGCTAGAAAGCCTGTAACTAGAAAAATTTACCATAAAGTATGGAAAAAATATATCTGTTGGTGCGAATCGAAAGGATTCCCATGGAACAAGATAAAAATTCCTAAGATTCTATCCTTTCTACAAGAGGGTTTGGAGAAAGGATTATCTGCGAGTTCTTTGAAGGGACAGATTTCTGCTTTATCTGTTTTACTTCACAAAAAGCTGGCGGCTGTGCCAGATGTTCAAGCTTTTGTTCAGGCTCTGGTTAGAATCAAGCCTGTTTACAAACCTTTGACTCCTCCTTGGAGTCTCAATTTAGTTCTTTCAGTTCTTCAAGGGGTTCCGTTTGAACCCTTACATTCCGTAGATATTAAGTTATTATCTTGGAAAGTTTTGTTTTTGGTTGCAATTTCTTCTGCTAGAAGAGTTTCAGAGTTATCTGCTCTGCAGTGTTCTCCTCCTTATCTGGTGTTCCATGCAGATAAGGTGGTTTTGCGTACTAAACCTGGTTTTCTTCCGAAAGTTGTTTCTAACAAAAATATTAACCAGGAGATAGTTGTGCCTTCTTTGTGTCCGAATCCAGTTTCAAAGAAGGAACGTTTGTTGCACAATTTGGATGTAGTTCGTGCTCTAAAATTCTATTTAGAGGCTACAAAGGATTTCAGACAAACATCTTCCTTGTTTGTTGTTTATTCTGGTAAAAGGAGAGGTCAAAAAGCAACTTCTACCTCTCTCTCTTTTTGGCTTAAAAGCATCATCCGATTGGCTTATGAGACTGCCGGACGGCAGCCTCCTGAAAGAATCACAGCTCATTCCACTAGGGCTGTGGCTTCCACATGGGCCTTCAAGAACGAGGCTTCTGTTGATCAGATATGTAAGGCAGCGACTTGGTCTTCACTGCACACTTTTACCAAATTTTACAAATTTGATACTTTTGCTTCTTCTGAGGCTATTTTTGGGAGAAAGGTTTTGCAAGCCGTGGTGCCTTCCATCTAGGTGACCTGATTTGCTCCCTCCCATCATCCGTGTCCTAAAGCTTTGGTATTTGTTCCCACAAGTAAGGATGACGCCGTGGACCGGACACACCTATGTTGGAGAAAACAGAATTTATGCTTACCTGATAAATTACTTTCTCCAACGGTGTGTCCGGTCCACGGCCCGCCCTGGTTTTTTAATCAGGTCTGATGAATTATTTTCTCTAACTACAGTCACCACGGTATCATATGATTTCTCCTATGCATATTCCTCCTTTACGTCGGTCGAATGACTGGGGAAGGCGGAGCCTAGGAGGGATCATGTGACCAGCTTTGCTGGGCTCTTTGCCATTTCCTGTTGGGGAAGAGAATATCCCACAAGTAAGGATGACGCCGTGGACCGGACACACCGTTGGAGAAAGTAATTTATCAGGTAAGCATAAATTCTGTTTTATCATTTTGTGTAAATGATCAGACATATACTTTAGGCATAAATGAAAAGAAAAGCAGATGACTATTTATAGATGCAGTCTGTGATATTTCATTGTTTCTTTCCTAAGATAAGGTGAGTCCACGGCTTGAGTAATTACTGTTGGGAATATCACTCCTGGCCAGCAGGCGGAGGCAAAGAGCACCACAGTTAAACTGCTAAGTATCACTCCCTTACCCACAACCCCCAGTCATTCTCTGTGCCTTCGGTGCATGGAGGAGGTGAAGTTTAGGTGTCTGAAGAAAAATTTAGATTTAATCTACAAGCAGGTTTTGGGGTATAGCCGTATTCCACGTCATTCCTTGCAGTCGGGTAGTGGTGGCTTTAAAGCAGTTAGGAACTTGTAAAGAGGTACTTACTGCGTTTTCCTAACAATTGCTGCCCTAGTTTAGAAAGCCAGAGTTGGCTACTCTGTTAGTTCTTTACCGAGACCTTTGAAAAAGAAAGGTGTCTTCTCATACTTTGTAACTGTCTATATGCCGGACAGCGGAGCAGGTAAGTACTTTTTCTTCCAGTTGGGGAGACCATGCACTTAACAAATTAAAGACAGATGTATTGGCACATATATAATCCTGTTGTATGTGTTACACTGGGGCATGAAGCAGGCATGGTAGCATGTGTGAGACTAACATTTAAACTCTTTTAAAAAGAAAGGGTAAAATGTTTTTTTATTGGGCTTTATTTTCTGACACATATATTTACTTGATAAAACAATACAAGTTTAAACTGAAAGTAAGGCTGAATTTTCTATTTCAGCAGCTTATTCATTTCCCCTTTGCTTTAAAATACACAGATGCAACATTTTAAACTGTCCGGTTTAAAAAAACGGTTATTTCTGGTATTCAGTGTACCAGGAAGCTATTTCTTTTATGTAATTGGCAAGAGTCCATGAGCTAGTGACGTATGGGATATACAATCCTACCAGGAGGGGGCACAGTTTCCCAAACCTGAAAATGCTTATAAATACACCCCTCACCACACCCACAATTCAGTTTTACAAACGTTGCCTCCTATGGAGGTGGTGAAGTAAGTTTGTTCTAAGATTTCTACGTCCCTCCATCCAGATGTCTTTTCTCAGGTTGTTCAGATGTGGGGTCTTCCAGAAATAGATCTGATAGCTTCTCATCTAAACAAGAAACTTCCCAGGTACCTGTCCAGGTCCAGGGATCCTCAGGTGGAAGCAGTGGACGCGTTGACACTTCCTTGGTGTTACCAACCTGCTTATATTTTCCCGCCTCTAGTTCTTCCAAGAGTGATCTCCAAAATCATCATGGAGCATTCGTTTGTGTTGCTGGTGGCTCCAGCATGGCCTCACAGGTTTTGGTATGCGGATCTTGTTCGGATGTCCAGTTGCCAACCTTGGCCACTTCCATTAAGGCCAGACCTTCTGTCTCAAGGTCCGTTTTTCCATCAGGATCTCAAATCATTAAATTTGAAGGTATGGAAATTGAACACCTAGTGCTTAGTCATAGAGGTTCCTCTGACTCAGTGATTAATACTATGTTACAGACTCGTAAATCTGTTTCTAGAAAGATTTATTATCGAGTTTGTAAGACTCATATTTCATGTTGTTCTTCTCATAAATTCTCTTGGCATTCTTTCAGAACTCCTAGAATTTTACAGTTTCTTCAGGATGGTTTGGATAAGGTTTTGTCTGCAAGTTCATTGAAGGGACAAATCTCTGCTCTTTCTGTTTTATTTCACAGAAAGATTGCTAAGCTTCCTGATATTCACTGATTTGTACAGGCTTTGGTTTGTATCAAGCCTGTCATTAAATCAATCTCTCCTCCTTGGAGTCTTAATTTGGTTTTGAAGGCTTTACAGACTCCTCCATTTGAGCCTATGCATTCTTTGGACATGAAACTACTTTCTTGGAAAGTGTTGTTCCTTTTGGCCATCTATTCTGCTAGAAGAGTTTCTGAATTATTTTCTTGTGAATCTCCTTTTCTGATTTTTCATCAGGATGAGGCGGTTTTGCGGACTTCATTTAAATTCTTACCTAAGGTTGTGAATTCTAACAACATTAATAGAGAAATTGTTGTCACTTCCTTGTGTCCTAATCCTAAGAATTCTTTGGAGAGATCCTTACATTCTTTGGATGTGGTAAGAGCGTTGAAATATTATGTTGAAGCTACTAAAGATTTCAGGAAGACTTCTAGTCTATTTGTATCTTTTCTGGTTCTAGGAAAGGTCAGAAGGCTTCTGCCATTTCTTTGGCATCGTGGTTAAAGCTTTTGATTCATCAAGCTTATTTGGAGTTGGGTCAAGTCCCGCCTCTGAGAATTACAGCTCATTCTACTAGATCAGTCTCTACTTCGTGGGGGCTTTTAAGAATGAAGCTTCAGTTGATCAGATTTGCAAAGCAGCAACTTGGTCTTGGTCTTCTTTGCATACATTTACTAAATACTACCGTTTTGATGTATTTGCTTCTTCGGAAGCAGTTGTTGGTAGAAAAGTTCTTCAGGCAGCTGTTTCAGTTTGATTCTTCTGCTTATGTTTTAAGTTTTTCCTTTCATTTATGAGAATAAACTTATATTTTGGGTTGTGGATTAATTTTTTTCAGTGAAAATGGCTGTTTTTATTTTATCTCTCCTTCTTTGGTGACTCTTGCGTGGAGTTCCACATCTTGGGTATTGCTATCCCATACGTTATTAGCTCATGGACTCTTGCCAATTACATGAAAGAAAACATAATTTATGTAAGAACTTACCTGATAAATTCATTTCTTTCATATTGGCAAGAGTCCATGAGGCCCACCCTTTTTATGGTGGTTATGATTTTTTTGTATAAAGCACAATTATTTCCAAATTCCTTTGTTGATGCTTTTTACTCCTTTCTTTATCACCCCACTACTTGGCTATTTGTTAAACTGAATTGTGGGTGTGGTGAGGGGTGTATTTATAGGCATTTTGAGGTTTGGGAAACTTTTCCCCTCCAGGTAGGATTGTATATCCCATACGTCACTAGCTCATGGACTCTTGCCAATATGAAAGAAATGAATTTATCAAGTAAGTTCTTACATAAATTATGTTTTTTAGTGCCTCTCTGTGTCGCAGCAGTAATTTGAGCTCGGCTGTTGCAGTCACATGACCGGCTTTACTTCATAACGTTTCTGAGGAAAACGTTTATTAAATGTGTTTTTTTCTTAACTTTTCTCACATAATTTTAGCTGGGCATTGATCCTAATTTGGGATAAAATTTAAAGTGTATTTTTTCCTTAGCTTATTTTAATTGAATATTAAAATCTTGTGAAACAGTAAATAAACTTGTACAGATACGTTTCAAACATGTCTGATATGGAGCAAGAGCCTGCTCTCATGAATTAATGCTTATTATGTTTAGAAGCATAAATTGCAGCTCCTATGCAATTTTGTTCTTCATGTGTCAAGAAAACCTTGCAAAATAAAGGTAAACTTTTTGAGCCTAATGTCTCTCAGGATGATGCTGTTAAAATAATACCTCCGCTTTCTCCTGCTACGTCCCAAGCCTCAATGGTGTCGCATGCAGTGCCCTGCGGTTCCTCTATAATTCCTAGTGTAGTTTATTTAAAAGCAGAAATTGCTGCCCCAGTATCTTCAGCGGTATCTGCGGCATTAGCTGCCATTCCCAGATTACGTAAGAGGAAATCTAGAAATTCAGAAAGTAAGGTGTCTGTCCTCAGTTCTGCTTCCCAAGTTGCCCTTTCTCATAAGTCTGATGAGGAAGATATATCGGGATTTTCTGAGGGTGAAATCTCAGATTCGGACAGTATAATTCCTTCTTTTTAAACTGAGGTGGTATCCTTCAGATTTAAGCTTGAACACCTTTGTGTATTGTTAAAGGAGGTTTTAGCTACTTTAGATGACTCTGTTACTCCTGTTGTCATTTCTAAGAAATCTACTAAACTTAATAGTTTCTTTGATGAACCTTCCACTTCAGAGGTTTTTCCTGTGCCGAACCGTGCTAGGGAGATTATCTCACAGGAATGGGGTGTCTTTTTTTTTTTTCCCCCGTCTCCCATTTTTAAGAAAATGTTTCCTATCAAGAGCTCCATTAAAGACCCTTAGTATGCTGTACCCCAAGTTGAAGAGGCCATTTCCACTTTGGCTAAGAGAACCACTGTTCCTATTGAGGATAGCTGCTCTTTTAAGGATCCGATGGACAAGAAGCTGGAGGCTTATTTGAAAAAGATTTATGTTCATCAAGCTCTCCAATGGCAACCTGCGGTGTGTATTGCCACCGTGACTAGTGCATCATCTTATTGGTTTGACGCCTTGTCTGATTCTCTTCAAGTAGAGACTTCCTTGGATGAAATTCAAGATAGGATTAAAGCTCTTAAATTGGCCAATTCTTTTATTGCAGATGCCATTTTACAGGTTGTTAGACTAGGAGCTAAAACTTCTAGTTTTGCTGTCCTAGCCCGCAAGGCGTTATGGTTGAAATCCTGGTCTGTGGATGTTTCCTCTAAAGTCAAGCTTCTGGCGATTCCTTACAAGGGCAAAATCTTGTTTGGACCCGGTTTGGCAGAAATTATCTCTGATATTACGGGTGGAAAAGGGTATTTTCTACCACCAAGATGAGAGTAATTTTCGTTCCTTTCATAACTTCAGAGGAAAGCCTTCCCCTTCTTCTTCCAAGCAGGAACACAATCCAAGTCTTCTTGGAAACCCAATCAGTCTTGGAACAAGGGGAAACAATCAAAGAAACCTACAGCTGATTCCAAATCAGCATTGAAGGGTTTGCCCCCAATCCGGGATCGGATCAGGAGGGAGGCAGACTTTCTTAGTTCTCTCAAGCCTGGATACAAGATGTCCCAGATCCCTGGACTGTGGACATAGTATCCCAGGTTTACAAATCGGAATTCAAGACTTTTCCTGCCAGAGGCAGAGTCCTTCTCTCAAGATTATCTGCAGACCAGATAAAGAGAGAGGTGTTCTTGAAATGTATGCAACATCTTTCCTCCCTGGGAGTGATAGTTCCAGTGCAGGAACAGGGTCTCGGGTTCTACTCCAACCTATTTGTGGTTCACTAAAAAGAGGGAACTTTCTGTCCCATTCTAGACTTGAAGTGTCTAAACAAGTTTCTCAAAGTTCCATCCCTCAAAATGAAGACTATATGCTCCATTCTTCCTTTAGTATAAGAGGGTCAGTTCATGACAACCATAGACCTAATGGATGCATATCTTTATGTTCCTATTCACAGGGACCATCATAGATTCCGCAGATTTGCCTTTCTGGACAAACATTTCCAGTTTGTGGCTCTTCCATTTGGTCTAGCCACGGCTCCCAGAATTTTTTCAAAGGTTCTGGGGGCTCTTTTGGTAGTGATCCGTTCTCGTGGAATTGCTGTGGCACCCTACCTGGATGACATATTGGTTCAGGTGCCATCTTTTCAACTAGCAAAATATCACACAGAGATATTGACTTTTCTTCGTTCCCACAGATGGATTGTTAATCTGGAAAAAGCTCCCTTTCCCCTGCTATTGACCATAATAGATTCTCTATTGATGAAGATTTTTCTGACAGAGGTCAGGAAAAACAAAATCATTTCCTCTTGCCTCTCTTCTGCTCATGTGGCTCAATGTATGGAGGTAATCGGTCCGATGGTGGCTTCCATGGACATTGGTGTGAATCCAAGGGCTACTCTTGGAGTATAATTAGAATTCCTAGATATGTATCTTTTCTTCAGGAAGGCCTGGAGAAGGGATTGTCAGTCCGTACCCTGAAGGGTCAGATTTCTGCTTTATCAGTTTTTCTACATAAACGTTTGGCGGATGTGCCAGATGTGCAATCTTTTTGTCAGGCCTTGGTCAAAATCAGGCCTGTCTTTAAGATTGTTGCTCCTCCTTGGAGCCTTAACCTTGTTTTTAAAGTTTTACAGATGGCTCCGTTTGAGCCGTTGCATTCCATAGACATTAAGTTGGAAGGTTTTGTTACTTGTTGCTATCTCTTCTGCTCGAAGAGTCTCGGAACTCTCAGCTCTGCAGTGCGATTCCCCTTATCTTATTTTTCATGCCGATAAGGCGGTTCTTTGTACTAAGTTAGGTCTCCTTCCTAAGGTTGTTTCTAGTAGAAATATTAATCAGGAAATTTTTGTTCCCTCTCTCTGTCCTAATCCTTCTTCTTCCAAAGAACGTTTGTTACACTATTTGGATGTTGTGCATGCTCTTAAGTTCTACTTACAGGCAACTAAGGATGTTTGCCAGTCCTCTGCCATCTTTGTCTGTTTCTCTGGGAAATGTAAAGGTCAGATAGCTACTGCTACTACTCTTTCTTTTAATTACGAAGTATAATTCGTTTGGCTTATAAGACTGCTAAACAGCAACCTCCTGAGAGAATTACGGCTCATTCCACAAGAGCTATTTCATCTTCTTGGGCTTTCAAAAATGAAACTTCTGTGGAACAAATTTGCAAGGCTGCAACTTGGTCTTTACATACTTTTTTCAAAATTTTACAAATTTGATACTTTTGCCTTGGCTGAGGCTTCTTTTGGGAGCAAGGTTCTTCAAGTGGTGGTGCCTTCTGTTTAGGACTGCCTGTCTTGTCCCTCCCTATTTATCCGTGTCCTCTAGCTTAGGTATTGGTTCCCAACAATAATTACTAAAGCTGTGGACTCATCATATCTTAGGAAAGAAAAACAAAAGTTATGCTTACCTGATAAATTTCTTTCTTTCAGGATATGGTGAGTCCCCACGGCCCCACCCTTTATTTTAAGACCGTTATTCTTTTCACTATAACCTCAGGCACCTCTACACCTTGTGTTTACTCCTTTTTCTCCATTTCCCTTTGGTCGAATGAATGGGGGTTGTGGGTAAGAGAGTGATACTTATCAGTTTAACTGTGGTGCTCTATGAATCCTCCTGCTGGCCAGGAGTGATATTCCCAACAGTAATTACTCAAGCCGTGGACTCACCATATCCAGAAAGAAATACATTTTTCAGGTAAGCATAAATTTTGTTTTTTTCCAAACTCTGGGAGTTGCACATGGATAGAAATGAAGCAATACATGAGACCTGTTTAGTGATCATTTATACAAGTTTTTATAGTGGTTGATCTACAACTGTGTTTTTATTACGTTTTGCCTTCTTGCACCTATCTAAATTTTCTTTCTGTCTCTCTCCACAGGCCAGATTTCACATACCTACAAGATGCACTAACTGCTTTATCTTTGTTCCTGGGAGATCTGGGGATCCCTCTGCCCTCAGAGCTGGAGTATATGGAGCAGAGACTGAGGCTCCAGTATGGCTTAACTCGAGAACAATCCTCCCAAGAGGAGAGACCAACCAATGACCCCTAGGCATATCTCAGAAACGCCAGACGGGGCTGGATTCGCCAGCTTCTCTTTCTACAAGTCATCTCTGAATTTCATCATTTTGGGAAAGCAAAATGTAGCTACAGTTCCTCCATTCTCAAAAGGAAAGGAGATATGTCCTTTATATTATGGGATCATTGGGGACATTTCTTCACTAAAAATGTTACGTTTAATTAATAGCAAGTTCCTGCAAATTTCAAAATGTGATGAGTTACGGGGTGTGTCACTTTCAAAAATCTCTAGTTTGTCCTTGTTTGTATACACAGCACTTTCATAGCCTCGATGATCTCATTTTCATGCGTATAACATTCCAGACCTAGCAGGTCTCATTGTAATTGTAGTTTTTTTTTTTTAGCTCTGTACAGAGATCTCAAACTCCTATACAGATCCTTGTGACTCTGCAGATGTCTTCTTTATTTCTCTTGTAAGGTGTATCCAGTCCACGGGTTCATCCATTACTTGTGGGATATTCTCCTTCCCAACAGGAAGTTGCAAGAGGACACCCACAGCAGAGCTGTCTATATAGCTCCTCCCCTAACTGCCACACCCAGTCATTCTCTTGCAACTTTCGACAAGATAGGAAGTATAAGAGATATGTGGTGACTTAGTGTAGTTTTTACCTTCAATCAAGAGTTTGTTATTTTTAAACGGTACCGGCGTCGTACTGTTTTACTCCCAGGCAGAAATTAGAAGAAGAATCTGTCTGGAGGTTGATGATCTTAGCGGTTTGTAACTAAGGTCCATTGCTGTTCTCACGCATAACTGAAGAGTATGGGAAAGACTTCAGTTGGGGGAACGGTCTGCAGATTACCTGCTTTGAGGTATGTTCAGTATATTTATTTCTAGTGAGATTATAAGATCTAGAAAATGCTGACAGAGCCTTGTATAATTGAGGTAAGCCTGATGCAGTGATTTAACAACGACTGGGATCATACTTACAAAAAAGGGTAATATTCATGTTAATACTCATATTTCTTAGTGACAAAACGTTTACATGTTATATAGAAAGAACGTTTTTTCTCTGAGGGTGATAAATCGTTTTTTTGGGGCCTAGTTTCCACATTGCTAGTCAGATACTCCTAGGAGTATTTTCTTAAGGCCCTCTGACATCGAGTGCATGGTGGAAGGGGCCTATTTTCACGCTCTAGATGCGCAGTTCATATTCAGATTGAGACATCCAGCTTCCCTAAAGGAGTCCTCTGGCATCTGAGGACCACTATAGAGGGCTTATTTCTTCCCTAAATCGTATTTGAGGGCAGGTAGGAGCCACAGCAGAGCTGTGGCAAGTTGTTTAACTGTTTATTAACGTTTTTTTAACGTTTTTTAAATCTGGTTTGGGGCCTAAAGGGTTAATCATCCATTTGCAAGTGGGTGCAATGCTACTTTAGTCCCTTATACACACTGTAAAAATTTCAAAGAGTTTACTACTTTTTAACACTGTTTTGCAGTTTATGTGATAGTTTTTTTCTCTTAAAGGCACAGTACAGTTTTTGTTTAATTGCTGTTTCACATTTATTAAAGTGTTTTCCAAGCTTGCTGGTCTCATTACTAGTCTGTTAAACATGTCTGACATAGAGGAAACTCCTTGTTCAATATGTTTAGAAGCCATTGTGGAACCCCCTCTTAGAATGTGTACCAAATGTACTGAAATTTCTATAAATTATAAAGACCATATTATGGCATTTAAAGATTTATCACCAGAGGTTTCTCAGACTTACAAAAGGGAGGTTATGCCATCTAGCTCTCCCCACGTGTCAGAACCTATAACTCCCGCTCAAGTGACGCCAAGTACATCTAGCGCGTCCAATGCGTTTACCTTACAAGACATATTGTCCAAACTGCCAGGGTTACAAGGAAAGCGAGACAGCTCTGGGGCTAGAACAAATACAGAGCTTTCTGACGCTTTAGTAGCTATGTCCGATATACCCTCACAATGCTCCGAAGCCGTGGCAAGGGAGTTGCTATCTGAGGGTGAGATTTCAGATTCAGGGAAGACGTTACTTCAGTCCGATTCTGAAATAACAGCCTTTAAATTTAAGCTTGAACACCTCCACTTATTGCTCAGGGAGGTTTTAGCGACTCTGGATGACTGTGACCCCTTTGTAGTTCCAGAGAAATTGTGTAAAATGGACAAATACTTTGCAGTGCCTGTTTACACTGATGTTTTTCCAGTCCCTAAGAGGTTTTCGGAAATTATTACTAACCAATGGGATAGACCAGGTGTTCCGTTCTCTCCCCCTTCTGCTTTTAAAAAGATGTTTCCCATAGATGTCGCTATACGGGACTCATGGCAGACAGTCCCTAAGGTGGAGGGTGCTGTTTCTACCCTAGCTAAGCGTACAACTATCCCCGTCGAGGACAGTTGTGCTTTCTTAGATCCTATGGATAAAAAATTGGAGGGTCTCCTTAAGAAAAATGTTATCCATCAAGGTTTTATTCTCCAGCCTCTTGCATGCATTGCCCCAGTTATTGCTGCATTAGATGATATTTTAGACAGGATTAAAGCTCTCAAGTTAGCTAATTCCTTTATTTCTGACGCCGTTTTTCATCTAACCAAACTAACGGCTAAGAATTCAGGTTTTGCCATTCTGGCGCGAAGGGCGTTATGGCTTAAGTCCTGGTCAGCAGACGTTACTTCAAAGTCTAAGCTTCTTAACATCCCCTTCAAAGGACAGACCCTATTCAGGCCGGGCCTGAAGGAGATCATTTTTTATATTACTGGAGGTAAAGGTCACGCCCTTCCTCAGGATAGGTCCAATAAATTAAGGACCAAACAGAATAATTTTCGTTCATTTCGAAACTTCAAGAGTGGCGCAGCTTCAGCTTCATCTAATGCAAAACAAGAGGGAAATTTCGCCCAGTCCAAACCAATCTGGAGACCGAACCAGGCTTGGAACAAGGGGAAGCAGGCCAAAAAACCTGCTACCGCCTCTAAGACAGCATGAAGGAGTAGCCCCCGATCCGGGACCGGATCTAGTAGGGGGCAGACTTTCTCTCTTCGCCCAGGCTTGGGCAAGAGACGTCCAGGATCCCTGGGCATTAGAGATTGTTTCCCAGGGATATCTTCTGGACTTCAAAGCTTTATCTCCAAAGGGGAGATTTCATCTCTCACAATTATCTGTAAACCAGATAAAGAGAGAGGCATTCTTACGTTGTGTTCAAGACCTACTGGTTATGGGAGTGATCCACCCAGTTCCAAGGCAGGAACAGGGGCAGGGCTTCTATTCAAATCTGTTTATAGTTCCCAAAAAAGAGGGAACTTTCAGACCAATCTTGATCTCAAGATACTAAACAAATTTCTCGGGGTCCCATCCTTCAAGATGGAGACTATCCGAACCATCCTCCCTATAATCCAGGAGGGTCAATATATGACTACCGTGGACTTAAAGGATGCTTATCTCCACATTCCGATTCACAGAGATCATCATCAGTTCCTCAGGTTCGCCTTCTTAGACAGGCATTACCAGTTTGTGGCTCTTCCCTTTGGGTTAGCCACGGCACCAAGAATCTTTACAAAGGTTCTAGGTTCCCTACTGGTGGTTGTAAGGCCACGGGGCATAGCGGTGGCTCCTTACCTAGACGACATTCTGATACAGGCGTCGACTTTTCAAATCGCCAAGTCCCATACAGACATTGTTCGGGCCTTTCTGAGGTCTCACGGGTGGAAGGTGAACGAAGAAAAGAGTTCTCTCTCCCCTCTCTCAAGAGTTTCCTTCCTAGGAACACTGATAGATTCAGTAGAAATGAAAATTTTTCTGACAGAGGTCAGGTTATCAAAGCTTCTAACTTCCTGCCGTGCTCTTCATTCCACTTCTCGGCCGTCAGTGGCTCAGTGTATGGATGTAATCGGCCTAATGGTAGCGGCAATGGACATAGTTCTGTTTGCCCGCCTACATCTCAGACCACTGCAACTTTGCATGCTCAATCAGTGGAATGGGGACTACACATATTTGTCCCCTCTGCTAAATCTGGATCAAGAGACCAGGGATTCTCTTCTCTGGTGGTTATCTCGGGTCCATCTGTCCAGGGGAATGAGTTTCCGCAGGCCAGAGTGGACTATAGTGACGACAGATGCCAGCCTTCTGGGCTGGGGCGCAGTCTGGAACTCCCTGAAGGCTCAGGGTTTGTGGACTCAGGAGGAAGCCCTCCTTCCGATAAACATTCTGGAACTGAGAGCGATATTCAATGCTCTTCAGGCTTGGCCTCAACTAGCTGCGGTCAGGTTCATCAGATTTCAGTCGGACAATATCACGACTGTAGCCTATATCAACCATCAGGGGGAACAAGAAGCCCCCTGGCAATGTTGGAGGTTTCAAAAATAATTCTATGGGCAGAGGTTCACTCTTGCCATCTCTCAGCTATCCATATCCCAGGAGTAGAGAACTGGGAGGCGGATTTTCTAAGTCGGCAGACTTTTCATCCGGGGGAGTGGGAGCTCCATCCGGAGGTATTTGCCCAACTGATTCAACTATGGGGCAAACCAGAACTGGATCTGATGGCGTCTCGTCAGAACGCCAAGCTTCCTTGTTACGGGTCCAGGTCAAGGGATCCCCAGGCAGCGCTGATAGATGCTCTAGCAGTGTCCTGTAGATGCTCTAGCAGTGCCCTGGTCCTTCAGCCTGGCTTATGTGTTCCCACCATTTCCTCTCCTCCCTCGTCTGATTGCCAAGTTCAAGCAGGAGAGAGCTTCAGTGATTTTGATAGCACCTGCGTGGCCACGCAGGACTTGGTATGCAGATCTGGTGGACATGTCATCCTTTCCACCATGGACTCTGCCGATGCGGCAGGATCTTCTACTCCAAGGTCCATTCAAACATCCAAATCTAATTTCTCTGCGGCTGACTGCTTGAAGATTGAACGCTTGATTTTATCAAAACGTGGTTTCTCCGAGTCGGTCATTGATACCTTGATTTGTCACCAGGAAAATCTATCATAAGATATGGTGTAAATATCTTCATTGGTGTGAATCCAAGGGTTACTCTTGGAGTAAGGTCAGGATTCCTAGGATGATATTCTTTCTCCAAGAAGGATTGGAGAAGGGATTGTCAGCTAGTTCCTTAAAGGGACAGATTTCTGTTCTGTCTATTCTTCTGCACAAGCGTCTGGCAGATGTTCCAGACGTTCAGGCGTTTTGTCAGGCTTTAGTTAGAATCAAGCCTGTGTTTAAACCTGTTGCTCCGCCATGGAGTTTAAATTTAGTTCTTAAAGTTCTTCAAGGGGTTCCGTTTGAACCTCTGCATTCCATAGATATCAAGCTTTTATCTTGGAAAGTTCTGTTTTTGGTAGCTATCTCTTCGGCTCGAAGAGTTTCAGAGTTATCTGCCTTACAGTGTGATTCCCCTTATCTGATCTTCCATGCAGATAAGGTAGTTTTGTGTACCAAACCTGGGTTTCTTCCTAAGGTGGTATCTAATAAGAATATCAATCAGGAGATTGTTGTTCCGTCACTGTGTCCTAATCCTTCTTCAGAAAAAGAACGTCTATTACACAATCTTGACGTGGTTCGTGCTTTTAAAGTTTTATTTACAAGCTACTAAGGATTTTCGTCAAACATCTGCATTGTTTGTCATCTACTCTGGACAGAGGAGAGGCCAAAAGGCTTCGGCATCTTCTCTTTCTTTTTGGCTGAGAAGCATAATCCGTTTAGCTTATGAGACTGCTGGCCAGCGGCCTCCTGAAAGAATTACAGCTCATTCCACTAGAGCGGTAGCTTCCACATGGGCTTTTAAAAATGAGGCCTCTGTTGAACAGATTTGTAAGGTGGCGACTTGGTCTTCGCTTCATACTTTTTCTTAATTCTACAAATTTGATACTTTTGCTTCCTCGGAGGCTATTTTTTGGAGAAAGGTCTTGCAGGCAGTGGTGCCTTCCGTTTAAGTTCCTGCCTTGTCCCTCCCTTCATCCGTGTCCTAAAGCTTTGGTATTGGTATCCCACAAGTAATGGATGAACCCGTGGACTGGATACACCTTACAAGAGAAAACAAAATTTATGCTTACCTGATAAATTTCTTTCTCTTGTGGTGTATCCAGTCCACGGCCCGCCCTGTCACTTTAAGGCAGGTGTTTTTTATTTTTAAACTACAGTCACCACTGCACCCTATAGTTTCTCCTTTCTCTTGCTTGTCTTCGGTCGAATGACTAGGGGTGGCAGTTAGGGGAGGAGCTATATAGACAGCTCTGCTGTGGGTGTCCTCTTGCAACTTCCTTTTGGGAAGGAGAATATCCCACAAGTAATGGATGAACCCGTGGACTGGATACACCTCAAGAGAGAAATTTATCAGGTAAGCATAAATTTTGTTTTGTCCGCTTTTTAGAGCTTTCCAGGTTATCTCTCTCTCTATACAGAGCTTTCCTAACCTTGTAAGTCTATGCTTTGTCTATAAGGAGCTTTCCTTTACAGAGCTTTTCACTTTAGACACTGCAAATTTCTTCTTTGGCTAGAACAACCTTTTTCTCTCTACTGGGCGTTCCATAAATGTTGAAGTTTTTCAAACCTTGCAGATTTTTCCTATATATAACATAGGTTTCTGCATGGTACAGAGCTTTGTTAAAGGGACAGTAAACACTTTGTAATTAAAATACATTTTTTGTTGTGTTGCTATAGAATAACACATCAGCCAAGTCTAAATGTTTTTTTAAAAAAAAATTGGCTTTTGAAAAATATTTGAAGTAAAAAAAAAAAAAATTAACTCCACCCACCATTTGCCTTATTTGGAGAAGCCAATCTGGCCTTTAGTCCACCGACAACAAAGCTTCCCAATTCCATAACCTTAGTGAATTGTTTTGCAGTTCTTAAGTTAGGGAAAAATATGTAGCAGGGTTATAGCTTTAAGAAGTCAGCAGGGTACATTTCAAGGTCTGAGAGTTAAAAATTGCTCTCTTTTCAGAGCCATATTAACCCCTTAATGACCGAGGACGTGCAGGGTACGTCCTCAAAAAAAAGGCAGTTAATGCCTGAGAACGTACCCTGCACGTCCTCGGTTTGGAAAGCAGTTGGAAGCGATCCTGCTCGCTTCCAGCTGCTTTCCGGTTATTGCAGTGATGCCTCGATATCGAGGCATCCTGCAATAACCATTTGTAGCCATCCGGTGCAGAGAGAGCCACTCTGTGGCCCTCTCTGCACCGGACATTAACGGCTACGTTCGTTGGTGGGTGGGAGCCGGTATGGGAGGTGGGTGGCGGCCATCGATGGCCTTTGTGATGCGGAGGGGGGCGGGATCGGGGGCGGGGACGACCGGGGGGACGCGCACGGACGCGCGCGCGTGCACGGGGAGGCCGGGCGGGCGCGTGCACGGGGAGGGAGCGGGTGGGAACCACTACCTACAGAAAATGTTTTTGTTAGAAGTGGGGATCAAAGGGGTTAATATGTTTATTTTGGTGATCGGTTTGGCTGGTGGGGTATTGGACTGTGGGGGGGAAGCTACACTACAGAAACAAATAGTAAAACATTAAAAAAAACATTTTTATTTGCAAACTGGGTACTGGCAGACAGCTGCCAGTACCCAAGATGGCCCCAATAAGGCAGAGGGGGAGGGTTAGGGAGCTATTTTGGGGGGATCAGGGAGGTTGGGGGCTAAGGGGGGACCTTACATAGCAGCATATGTAAATATGCTTAAAAAAAATTATTATTTTTTTTTTTATACCTTTTATTTTAGTACTGGCAGACTTTCTGCCAGTACTTAAGATGGCGGGGACAATTGTGGGGTGGGGGAGGGAAGAGTGCTGTTTGGGAGGGATCAGGGGGTGGGATGTGTCAGGTGGGAGTCTGATCTCTACACTAAAGCTAAAATTAACCCTGCAAGCTCCCTACAAACTACCTAATTAACCCCTTCACTGCTGGCCATAATACACATGTGATGCGCAGCAGCATTTAGCGGCCTTATAATTACCAAAAAGCAACGCCAAAGCCATATATGTCTGCTATTTATGAACAAAGGGGATCCCAGAGAAGCATTTAAAACCATTTGTGCCATAATTGCACAAGCTGTTTGTAAATAATTTTAGTGAAAAACCTAAAGTTTGAAAAAGTGAACAATTTTTTTTTATTTGATTGCTTTTGGCGGTGAAATGGTGGCATGAAATATACCAAAATGGGCCTAGATCAATACTTGGGGTTGTCTACTACACTACACTAGAGCTAAAATTAACCCTAGAAGCTCCCTACATGCTCCCTAATTAACCCATTCACTGCTGGGCATAATACACGGTTGGTGCGTAGTGGCATTTAGCAGCCTTCTAATTACCAAAAAGCAAAGCCAAAGCCATATATGTCTGCTATTTATGAACAAAGGGGATCCCAGAGAAGCATTTACAACCATTTATTCCATAATTTCATGAGTTGTTTGTAAATAATTTCAGTGAGAAACCTAAAGTTTGTGAAAAAATTTGTGAAAAAGTAAAATAATTTTTTTATTTGATCGCATTCGGCGGTGAAATGGTGCCATGAAATATACCAAAATGGGCCTAGATCAATACTTTGGGATGTCTTCTAAAAAAAAATATATACATGTCAATGGATATTCAGAGATTCCTGAAAGATATTAGTGTCCCAATGTAACTAGCGCTAATTTTGAAAAAAAGTGGTTTGGAAATGGCAAAGTGCTACTTGTACTTATAGCCCTATAACTTGCAAAAAAAGTAAAGAACATGTAAACATTGGGTATTTCTAAACTCAGGACAAAATTTAGAAACTATTTAGCATGGGTGTTTTTTGGTGGTTGTAGATGTGTAACAGATTTTGGGGGTCAAAGTTAGAAAAAGTGTGTTTTTTTCCATTTTTTCCTCATATTTTATAATATTTTTTATAGTAAATTATAAGATATGATGAAAATAATGGTATATTTTGAAAGTCCATTTAATGGCGAGAAAAACGGTATATAATATGTGTGGGTACAGTAAATGAGTAAGAGGAAAATTACAGCTAAACACAAACACCACAAAAATGTAAAAATAGCCTTGGTCCCAAACGGACAGAAAATGGAAAAGTGCTGTGGTCATTAAGGGGTTAAATAAAAATGGGGAAAAATAAATAAGGAAAATATTATTGTTTCATTACACATAACAAAACAATTTATATAAAAATATCATGGTGTGTACTGTCCCTTTTAACATCACCATTCTTTATGTGTACAAAGCCTTCCCTACTTGTAAAGGGACATTGTACTATAAAATAGTCTCCCCAATGGTTCATTTTAACCTGCTGGAGTGTCTTTGTTTGCAAACTGTTCCTTTACCCTTTATTCTGTTATTTTAACCCCTTAAGGACCAGCAACGTACCCTGTATGTCACTGGCCTTTTTTTGGGACTTAATTGTTTTATAGCGCAATCTTGCCACCAGCGTTGAGACTGCTCTATTCCACAAAGCCTGCTGGAGGGAGGGAGGGCATTAATAGCGTGTTCTTGCTAGACTCGTGCTATTATGTCCTGAAAAAACCCTTAACGACCAGTGACATACAGGGTACATTGTGGTCATTAAGGGGTTAAACTGCTGCTTTTGCCTTTACACACATCACTGAAAATATTAATGACAAATAAATATGTAGAAAGGCTATGTAAACAGGGGGGGAAAGGAGCAGGGGACAGACGAGTATTGAAATGCTAATTATGGCTGGTTGCAACCAAACTATGGTTAGATATAGATAACATTAAAGGAACATGAAACCCAATTTTATTTCATAATTCAGATAGCATGATCTATTTTGTTTCATTCTCTTTGTATCCTTTGTTGAAAAGTATACATAGGTAGGCTCAGAAGCTGCTGATTGGTGGCTGCACATATATACATACCCCTTGTCATTGGCTTTCAGCTAGCTCCCAGTTTTGCATTACTGCTCCTTCAACAAAGGATACCAAGAGTATGAAACAAATTAGCTATTGCCGTACTTTGGAAAGTTGTTTAAAATTGTATGATCTATCTGAATCATGATAGGAAAAACAAACAAAAAAGGTTTTGTATCCCTTTAACAAATCTGCTTTACCTACAGGCTCAGTCCATTTTTATGGGCATATCCTGGAGACAACAGGTGACTGTTTTAATGAGCAATATCAGCAATTTCAAATGTAAAAATAAGCACTAAGGAACAAATTCCCATGCATTTAATATTCGGCAGTAGGTGTAACAAGTCATTTGGAACACATTAAGGGGAGACACATTTTATAGTATAGTGTCCCTTTTAAATTTACATTTCTTGGTCTCGTTCTCTGTAATAGAGGTTTTCAAATCTACTAAATGTCATTTATACATACAGGGTTTCCCACACCACAAACCTTCTTTGTCTCTGTGTATATATTTTTTTTATTAAACCAAAGAAATGACTTCATTAAAGGGGCAGTCTAGTCAAAAGTAAACTTTCATGTTTCAGATAGGGCATGCAATTTTAAACAACCTTCCTATTTACTTTTATCATCAAATTTTCTTTGTTCTCTTGGTATTATTTGTTAAAAGATAAACCTAGGTAGGGTCATATGCCAGTTTCTAAGACCTTGAAGGTTGCCTCTTATCTCAGTGCATTTTGACACTTTTTCACAGCTAGAAGATGTTATTTCATGTGTGCCATATAGATAACATTGTGCTCACTCCCATGGAGTTATTTATGAAGCAGCACTAATTAGCTAAAATGCCTGTCTCCCAAAGAACTAAAATAAGGGGCAGTCTGCAGAGGCTTAGATACAAGGTAATGACTGAGGTAAAAAGTATATTAATATAATCGTGTTGGTTAAGCAAAACTGGGAAATGGATTATAAAGGGATTATCGATCTTTTTAAACAATAAATAAAGTAGACTGTCCCTTTTAATGCAGAGCTTTTCAAACATATCTCTTTACATATATAATGCATTTCAAACTTTGCAGGATACTAATTTACCCAAGGTTGTTTTCCATGTTTACATAGCTGTAAAGATCGTGTTTCTATGTATGTACACTGTAATTCCAGTTATGAATCTCATTGTTTTCAAGGTAGCACTGTCCGTTACCCAGTATGCATTTCAGTTTACACACATGATTACAGTTTGTTTTTTCTTTTATAAATCTGTGAGCAGGTCTCCTGGTTTCTTCAATGCATCTTGCAACATAGATTACTCACAAGCTTTAAACTGAGGGTGACACCTAATGATACCTTCACCACAGATGCACAGCAATGTGTTTAAATGAGGTGCAGTATATACTTTGTGCCATTTACTGAGTTACAAAAGCCTAGGTAATATCTGGTTTTAATGTGTTGGCATTTTTAAAAGCACACAGACCTCCACAATAGTTTTTAAAAACATTATAAATATAAAACTTGAATAACTGCTGTAGTCTTGCTAGTTCCATTTACTGGGATGAATAACTATAGAGTCACTGGCCTAAATTCACTAAAACTGGATACTTTATAGATGTCTTTTCAATCCCTGGTGGTTTGTTCAGCCCGTTTACTAAAATGCAGGGAGGTCTTTTTGATGGTTTATGGGAACATGTTTTAAGATTATGAATAAACCAAATTGCATAATATGATTAAATAAAATAAAAATAAAGGCGTAGCATTTATAAAAGTGGTAGTGCTGCAATTTGGTTTACAGAGCCTGGGCAGCTTGCACACTGATTAAGAGAAAACACAGGTGTGGGATCTTAGTATAAGGAGTGTTCTAATATTATAATATAATAATTGGATAGATGTCTTTATAGAGACGTTTTTCCATCTTTCATAAAACAGACCACTTTTACTGGATCAGTTGGAGACCATTTTCTCTTATCCATGAAAAACCTTATATATTGTGAATTTGTAGGATTGTTGCCACTTTGTCTTAAATTTTCTCCAGGGGAGACATTTTGGGAAAATATAAATATATATATATATATATATATATATATATATATATATATATCTGTTTTTTAATTGAAAACTGGAAATTTACTTCTTAAAAGATTGTATATATTTTTTAAGAATTTTCTTTGCACATGCCATATGAACATTTGCAAAATTGTACATTATTTTGGTGAGCATGCTGCTTTATTATTACTTATGTTTTAACTTGAGTTTTTTTCTGCAGTGATATTGGTTTGTGATCTTTTTTTAAATTGTATAATGGCTTCAATGTTACAGTTTTTTAGTAAAATATATTAAATAATTTTGTAAAATGTGTCTGATTTATTTTAAAGTACTATTTAGAACCTATAGTAATCAGAGCATAAAGGTGCACCTGAGGTGTGGACACCTCATGAACGTGTTCCAGAATAACCATCTTGACTCTACGTTACTGCAGGAAATAACAGTAACATTCTTCTGACATCCACATTGTCTCTGGGGCATACTTTTTGGTTGAGAGAAACTGTATATACATATTTTTTTATTTATTTATAGAAGAAACACTCATAATAAAAAACAACAACCTTTTTTTCAGTAACGTGTACATTCAGATATGTCCAGTTTACACCTAGCAGCAAAAGGAAGGTGGGTGGGACTGAGTTTTGTAATTGTGAACAAAACATACAGGATCAGACACCAAGTCCACAGGAAGATTGGTTTGTGCTGCAAGGTTCTTCGTCCTTGGAATGGCTACGTGACATGAATGCAGGAAGGAGCTGCCACAGTATGTGCATATGTGTTTAACAGGGCACAGCCCCGATACAAGAATTGATCATTTTTGCTATTACATTTTAAAGAATAAAAGTACTTGCAGTCTTCCACCATTTCCTCTACATTAAGATTCCCCTGACCACAATTTTAAAAATATTCAGAAGGGGAGAGGCAGTCTTGGGGGAGCAAACCGGTCCTTGCAATACAAGCATAGTAATTAATGGAAGATTTAATCCTCCCACCTCTGATTACTCCTAGTCCATGGCTTATTGAAAGTTCTTAATTTCACCTCTTTCCCAGCCACAAACAAATGCAAACCTAATTAACAAACTAACAAAATCTTCAGTGAATAAACTCTGGTTTCCGGTCTTCAGCTTGATGATGCCATACTGTGGCGTGGCAGTTGGAAGAACCCCATCAAAAGTCAGCACCTGAAGGCAGTGCACATTTAGTTCCAAGTTTATGTGCGTGTGTCCCTCATGCCCCAGGGGTGCCGGCACAGCCCATCAGAGGAGCATTCCCCTCCTGAGCTGTATTTGGTGTATGATTGATTGGCACCTCAATGCTGTTCTCATCTACAATGTCACATGTAGGGTTCATAAAGGCAGAGAGTGGCAGATTGATTCTGTGGAGTCGTTGCTCTTTCAGTTCCTGCTCATGCCTCTGTTTAAGGTCTCTGCCCCTAGGAAAACAAAACGGAAGAAGATTGAGAGGGTGATAGATGCAGGAAATGAAAATAACAGGAGTGCAGTGGCAAGTTTTGTTTGTGAGAAGGGTGGAACTCTGATAAAGTATAATGTAATTCTTTATGCAAATTAATGGTCACAGCTCTAATTACAGGCTCAGATATTAGGTTTGTAAACAATATCGGGAAAGAAATGTTTCAAACAGCCTCACCCAACTATTTCAATAATGGGCTTTAATACTGAAGAACATTAAATAATGGGAGAATAATGCTACTTTTTTCTTACCTTTTATATATATATCCAACCATGATGCCACTTCCAATTGCAATGATTATCACCACCATGAGGATGCCCACAACATAGCCTAAATGTAAAAATAAAACTTCTTGTTATATTCTATGTGATAATGGAATATATTGCAGATTTCTCAATTGCATTTGACTGTACCTTGTCGCTTTAGTGAATTAAAGGGGCATTGTAGACAAACTGTCTATCAGTTTAGTAATTTAGATATTACTGTATTTTTTACTAGTAAAAAGCAAATCTAAGCTAATAGATACTGCTGTACTCCTTTTCATTTGCTTCCATTAGATAGGTACAAGCCTCCAACTGATTTAAAACAAATATATATAATTTTAAAATACCCTCTTTTTTTTTTTTTTACAAGGATGAAAGAAAAAAAAAAACTGTGTAGAGTTTTGTGCGTGATGTGCTGTAGATAGTGTGCCCCTGCTGTAGTTCATAAAGGGATATGAAGCCCAATTCTTTTCCTTTCATGATTCAGATAGACCATGCAATTTTAAGCAACTTTCTAATTTACTCCTATTATTTTTTTCTTTGTTCTCTTAGTATCTTTGATAAAGCGGGAATGTAAGCTTAGGAGCCAGCCCATTTTTGGTTGAGAACCCTGGGTCGCGCTTGCTGATTGGTGGCTACATTTAGACACCAATCAGCAAGTGCTATCCAGGTTCTGAACTAAAAATGGGCTGGCTCCTAAGCTTAAATTCCTGCTTTTTCAAATAAAGATACCAAGAGAAAGAAGATTTTTTTATTAGGAGTAAATTATAAAGTTGCTTTAAATCGCATGCTCTGTCTGAATCATGAAATAAAAAATTCTGTTTTCATATCCTTTTAATGTGACTTTGTGATCTGTCACATGTTTCTCAAAAGCTCACCTAATGTACCCAGATCCTTCTTTTCCCGTGGTTTCACTTGCACCCTCTCACTGATGCTAATAACAGGCTGTGCTACACGGGAGTTGTCCGGGGACTGCACAGGCGCTACAGGTTCTTTATAAAATGGAACAAGGTCTGTTGTCTCCTCTGCTTTCTGCATAGATGGTGTCAGGTCTGCTGTAGGATAATCAGATGGAGCTGCAAATAAAGCGATTAGGATAGCGCATTAGATACACTACTAGGTTCCAACTCTGTCACACTTCAATTTTAGAGAACAATTACAGCCATTAATCCATGAAGACGAAGGATTAAAGGAAAAGGTCAGTAAACTGCAGAAGGCTGTTTCTGGGACACTAACTAAAAAAGTGCCTCTTTCTAAAACATCTTACATTCTTTTTGAAAAGCATTAACTCCTTGCCTGTCAATGTGTTTTTGCATCTAGTGTACAGCGTGCACTATAGCTCCAGCATACCAGTGTAACAAATTTTGCATTTCTGCTAAATGGTGTTTATGCATGTTAGATTAACATTGCATGCATGGTATGTATGCACCAATCAGCAGCTTCATATGCTCAGTAGAGATCAGAATCAGGAGTATGCACTTAGGTGCCAAACTCGGTAAAACTAAAGAAAAAAAAGCTCCTTTTGTACAACACCTACATTTGAACAGCAGAGGCATTCTTGGGGGGGTTCACCTTGAACCAGGGACTGTAAAGACCCAAATATGTTCACATCAATAACTACAAGTAACACAAAAAGGAGTGACAAGCTCAGAGAGGTTATTACAGATTCCTGTCTTAATAAATGAAGGCAGAAGTCACTGTGTGCATAAGTGGCACTACCACACATGCACATTTTCACCTCTTTATAGAAGAAAGCAATCTTGAAGCCACCCTATTTCTAAAGAAAAAGGCCTCTGCATTTTTTTAAATAATGATAGGAAAATTGTACGACGACTACCTACACACGATCATATTTATATCGCACCAGGGGGTTAAAGGGACATAACCCAATTAGAGCTGCAACAACTAATCGGCATAATCGATAATAATCGATTATGAGATTCGTTGACAACTATTTTCATAATCGATTAGTTGGTTTGCAATTAGTTGGTCTGTGCACAACACCAGCTGCTTCACTCCAATGAGCTCCTGCACATGGTATTGTGTTTTCTGGTTATGTCCTTAGCCTAATGGATGTCTACAGACGTCTACTTTTCACTTTTTCAGGACAGTATAAGTTTACAACTACCCCAGGCTTATGTGCAACCCAGATATAATAGTCATCATTTGGATTGTTTATATTAAATCAGGTGATTTGGAACTATGCTTTTCACCTAGCACCTAGACTGATGGGAGTTATTTAAATTTGTTTTTTAAATGTGTAAGGCTTTGTCCTGTTGTTGATATATAGTCCTTAGCGCTTTTGATTTGTTTTTTTTATTGTTTTTTTTTTATATTTTTTAATAAATTGTTATATATTTATAAAGGTTGAATCTGATACATATTATATCTTGTTTTTAGAGCGGACTAGATATTTTCCTCTAACCTTATAGCTGGTTATTTACCATTGCATATAGATATTCAAGATATTTTATATGTTAGAATGAAGTCACGGGTTACTTTGAGAGGCCTCTTGCCAAGGTGGAAAACACTTTGCATTGGTAAATATCCCACTTTGGTGAAATTGGCAAAACCCTACTTATGCATCTCAAGCACCTCAACACCATCTAAGTGCCTCTTCTCTGCTGCAGGAAATATGCTGCAAACAGAGAACCAGCCTTAGCCAGAAGCATGTGGACATGTTGAGATTTTTTCATTTCAATGCAAAGTTTCTGAAAGAGTAAATAACAATGTTATTAACAGTGATAGTCTAACTATTTAGTTTTTGGTTTTGTTTAATTATAAAACTGCTCTGCTGCTTATAAATTGGACAAACAGTTGTGTTAATGTAAAGTTTTAGTCTGAAGTTTATATTTGTAACACTCAGTATGTGGATTTTATTTAAAAAATAGGAAACAATTATTGATTATTTTTTTATCCGATTAATCGGACGATTAATCGATTATGAAAATCGTTAGTTGCAGCCCTAAAACCAATGTTTTTCATTTGGTTCTTGCAAATGTATAACAGTTATAAAACTGCTGTCATATATTGCTCCTGTACCCTGACCCTCCTTACCTACTTGTCAACAAAAGGATACCAAGAGAAGAAAGTACATTTGCTTTTTTTTTTTTATTACATCTTTTTTCATGATCTTTAGAGCATGTAATTTTAAGGCTAGTGACCCTGTACTACTATGTGTTTAAGCCCCACAACGTGGTCAAACACATAGTAAAAGTACCGTTTGGGACATGCAGAGACTTGCTGGTCCTGAGCAGAAACCAGTCGCACTGCTCAGCTGTGTAACTAACACATCAGATTAACCAGAGATGGTTTTTGCTTGAGACCAGCAGTGCTCTGCGGGCCCAAATTGGTACTATGCGTTTAACCCCTTTGCAGTGGTTAAACATATAGTACTGCAGGATAACTAGTCTTAAAATGGTATGCTCCAATGCAGGGAGGGCCAACTAGCAGCCCAAGAGCTACATGCAGCCCTTCAGGAAGAGCAGACTAACATCATGTACCATCATTTTTATTATCTGATGATCTGCACCTGCGGCCCCCATTGGATAGGAAGTCGGCCATCACTGCTCTAACCAATTAGAGTATGTTTATTTTACTACTAATATGGCCCTTTAAAGAGATAGTAAAATGATATGCTCCATACAAAACAGCGGTATTAAAACATATTAAAATAATTTTTTTGAATGAAAAAGGCTGTTTATTTTGAAGCCAGCAGGTGGTCACCTCTTTGTACAACTGAACCTTGGGGACTGATTGTTCACCATTTCATAAGCAGAACCTTCTCTGCTCTATTGGTGGCCATTGAAAAGTTTCAAACATATCCCCCACACAGTAAAAAGAGTACAGTATGCTTATTAAAAAAAAAAACGGACTTTCAAAATGCAAAAAGTGGGTCCCATCAAGAAAAATATTACCATTAAAACAGATTAATTAAAGGGATAGTAAACCCCAAAATGTCCTTTTATGATTCAGATACAATTAAATTGGAAAGTTGTTTAAAATTGTATGTTATATTATCAAATGTTCTTTATTCTCTTGTTATCAATTGCTGAAGGGACAGCATTGCACTGTTGACAGGAAGCTGAAAACATCTAGTTAGCCAATCACAAGAGACAAATGTGTGCAGGCACCAATTAGCAGCAGCTCCCACTAGTGTATGATATGTGCGTATTTATTTTTTTAACAAGGGATACTAAAAGAACAAAGCACATTTGAAAATAGAAGTGAATTTAAAAGTGTCTTAAAATGACATGCTCTATCTGAATCATGCAAGTTTAATTTTGACTTTCCTATCCCTTTAAGGACACGAGCAACTGTTTTCAATGCAACAACATTTAATTCATCTTCTAAACTCATACAATGAAAAAGAAATGGATGCAATGTTCTATTTTGTAAAAGCTCAAGGTAAGTTTTATTGTTGCAGGACAAAGTGTTTCCTTTTTTGTTATGTAACACTTAATTGCATTATCTGTATTCGTGCAAGATGTTTTTAGAGGTTAAAAAAAAGTTTCCAATTTACTTCTATTATCAAATTAGCTTTGCTCTCTTGTTATTCTTTGTTGAAGAGATATCTAGATAGGTAGCGTGCACGTGTCTGGAGTGCTACATGACAGGAAATAGTGCTGCCAATGTAGAACATTATTACAAAACTGTTACCATATAGTACTGCAGACTCAAACACTCCTGAACTTACCTTCCTGCTTTCCAACAAAGAATAACAAGAAAACTAAGAAAATCTGATTATTATTATTAATAACAACCATATGAGGTCTTGAAATCATATGCAACATGTCTGTAAATATGTAGGTCCAATATAACAAATATGATTGTAAATGCATTTATTCTATTTATATAATCGTATTTGCTAAAACACAGATTTCTACCAAAAATTCAGGTAGCTAATGAGGGTCGCATATTCTTGGTATTTGCTGTATTTTGGAAGTTTTTTCTCATCTGCTAAAATGGCGTCTTAAACACCAATAATAGGATCCAAAGTAATGCGGGGTTCTAAATAAACATGCCTAGGCGTTCAAATCCAGTACCATTTTAACACGGCAAAGCATACAAATCTTCAGATTTCCAACCGTTGACAGAGTTAATTCTTAATGAAAGACATTTAAAATAAAGGTGTTTTTTGGGCCATTAAAAACATGGGGTGGTTTGGACCATGTACCAAAGAAACTACGCATTAGGGTCAAACAGTTATTTAAAGCTTGATATATGAACACCGTGTTTATTTTTGGAAATCGCATACACTACAAAATGCTGAGAACGCCATGACTTGCCCTAGAGAAGGCATTAAAGGTCCTGGGCTGGCCACATGTCATTTAAAGTCAACTTGTTTACTGCAAAAGGGCCGGAAGTTCAATCGCCTGAAAGTCCGCAGCCAATAGCAAGCTGGAAGTGAAGCTCAGCGACAGTGATAGCCAATCAATAATGTCATGATAAAGAAAAGGCGTGGTCAAAATCTGTCAGTCGTCGGTTTATGTGAGAAAAACAAGGTCACGTGCCCTAAAGTCCCATTATATGAGAGCTACAGACAAGCTGCAAAACGTAATTTGGCAACTAATGGGTTACAAATAATAATAATAGCCCGTCTGTTAATAAGGTGAAACGGATACACAGATACAATTATACATAACATACAACACATCTCTTACCTGGTGTCCCCAGGGTCTCTGTCAATAACTGGCCAATCAGTAGCACAAACAGCGCCTGTAAATGCATCTTCACTCCAGGCAGCATTCTAGTCAGCCTGTATTTGTTTCTCTGTACTAATGGGTCAGCTCTCTGTTGATGCTTTGCTTTCTATTTTTTCTTTGGATCCAATGTAGTTTTTTTGCAGCCTTAAATTTTCCCTGTATTCGTGTTTCCTCCAGGTTTTGTTTGTTTTCTTTTCCCTTTGTTTTTTGTTTTCTTTGCTTTTTTAGCTTTGTCTTCTTTGGTTGTGGGGTTTTTGGAGCCTCTTGATTCTGTCTTGTGCAGTTTAGAAATCACAGACTGTTTTTCTCTCTCTTGATTTTTACCATTTGCTCCTCCCAATTTTTTGTAGCTGGGTCCTAAAGTCTGACATAATGCAGAATTTGTGATGCGAGCTGAAATGGGAGTGATCATCTATCTAGCAATACCCCCTTAGCTCTCTGAGAAACTGCACGAAGAAAATAGAAACTAAGATTATGGAGAAAGCTGATGTTGTTTAGTATGATCGTTGTTACGTTTGAGCAGATAACATTTAATACAAGGGATACAGTTAAATCCAGCTATATTACTGCTAACACCAGAAAACGACTAGATTAAAATCCCTATATAATACATATTTCTGTATATGCTCGTGTAATGTTAGCACATCTGATTGTGTGTAAGGCATCACTCACCTGTTCAGCAATATACTTAGATATATATTGCAGTATACTTCAATTGGCAAAAATACTCTAGCAAAACTGGGAAATGGGTAATAAAGGGATTATCTATCTTTTAAAATATTAACAATTCTAAGGTAGATTGTGCCTTTAAGTGGCATATGCAAATATGCTGAAGACTGTGCACCAGTATTCAACACCATTGACAGCACCTACGTTGGCCAACGATAAGTATATCAGTGCTGTATTACTCTATCTGAACATTTGTATTTTGTACCTTGTTTGAAATCTGTTTCAAGAACGTTCTTCTTATTTTTCGTTTTTCTGTTTGCAAACCTACCTGTTTTGATGTTATACAGGTTGATGAATGTATGACAGAATTATTATTATGTATACTGTGCACAGTAGATAGTTTATATATATGTGTAAACTATTTCTTACTAAGTAAACATATTGGATCAAGAGTGCTGGTGTGAGATATCTTAATTTTCTTTTTTTATTTTATTAGATTTGTATAATTATATCTCAGCACCGATATTATATTATATCTAAGATCCTAAAGTGTTATAAGACCCGAGCAAGGTTTATTTTTGCATAGTATTCAACACCATGCCTGCTTAGAGAGCTGGTGTATTATGTCTCTGAGGACTAATTATATGTCATACTAGTCACTGCTGACTTGCTGAGAAGGTGCGGTGTGTTTGAATACTTGTGCACAGGCCTTCAAGGTATATGTGTGTATGCCACTGACAACCACTAATAAAATGTTTGTATCTAAAATTGAAATGCATCCATGTATATTTCAATTACAATTATTTATCCCTTTAAATATTAGCATGGTCTATTTTTTTACTCATTCAATCGAGATTTCCAGCAATCACTACAAACTCCATTGCACCTTTTATTTAATATTTTTCACCATATTTGTTAGTTGCCCAGATTTTCCAAAACAATCCTGTTTTCTGCCCTGCTGTCAATTGGTATACTTGTTTAGTGTAACCTAAATATTAAAGGGACAGTAAAGTCCAAATTAAACTTTAACGATTCAACTAGGGCATGTCATTTTAAACACCTTTCAAATTTACTTTTATCATCAAATTTGCTTTTTAGTCTTGGTATTTTTTTGTCAATGGCTAACCCTAGGTAGGTTTATAGGCTGATTTCTGAGACTCTACAGTCCACCTTTTATCTCACAGTCAGACTGTGAATAGCTAATAACATGTACTGTTTGTTCATGTGTGACATAAAGATAACACTGTGCTCACTCCCATGGAGTTATTTAAGAGTCAGTGCTAATTGCCTGAAATGCAACTCTGCAAAAAGATCTGAGGTAAGGAGGCCATTTGCAGAAGCTTAGATACAAGGTAATCATAGACGTAAAAAGTATATTAAAGGGATACTAAACCCAATTTTTTTCTTTCATGATTCAGATAGAGCAAGAATTTTTAAACAACTTTCTAATTTACTCCTATTATGGATTTTTCTTCATTCTCTTGCTATTTTTATATATAAAAAAACAGGAATTTAAGCTAATGAACTGGGCCCTTTTTGGTTCAGAACCCTGTATAGTGCTTGCTGATTGGTGGGTACATTTAGCTACCAATTAGCATGTGCAACCCAGGTTCTGAACCAAAAATGATCCGGCTCCTTAGCTTAGATTCCTGCTTTTTCAAATAAAGATAGCAAGAGAATGAAGAAAAATGCATAATAGTAACTTAGAAAGTTGCTTAAAATTGCATGCGCTTTCTGAATCATGAAAAAAATTGGGTTTAGTTATGCAAAACTGGGGTATTGTAAATAAAGTGATTATCTTTGTAAACAATAACATTTTTGGTGGTTACTGTCTCTTTAAACAATCTTAAGGTGTGAGCCTGGCATGGATGCCTGAATGTGGAACCAAAAATTAGTTTGTTGGTTTTATGTATATAAATGCTTACATATGTGGTATGTAGGTCTCCTGTCCTTTACATCAAAACAGCAGAATAATAAAATATCAAATTTTATGAACTGGCACCTATAAATCTCATGCAGTTTGCAAATTAGATTGAAAAATTCAGTGGGCGTGATCAATAGTCTTGTAAAGTTGTTGGGCAATTTCCTAACCCATGAGAGCCACAGATCATTTTTTTTTTATAATTGTTTGGGCTATAAAAACACAAATAATAAGATATTTCCTACACAATGTCCACATTTTTAATTCCTCTTTTTTTCAGGGGCAGCCAGTTAGCCACAATGTAAACTGCTTACTTGACTGCTCTGTTGCAAAGTGTCCCTGGAATTTTGTTGTGCTAGCTGTCCTAGAACAAACCTAGTTAGTTGTCTGAGCCAACAAATTCCTTATCTGTCTATCCGTCTGTCCATATTTTTGGCTCAGGCTTGTAATGTTGCATTTGACCTTGTGTGACATCCTAGTGCTATTGAGGGTTAAATTATACTCAGAAACACCCAGTGCTTAACCCAATAAGTACTGGATGCCACATATAAACGCCACCATGAATGTGGAATCATGTCACAAAATCAATCTAGAGGCCAGATGTGCAACACATACAGACGATAGATGTTATTTTTCACAGTGGCCTTGCAAGGGACAGTGTGTTCTGTACTTTAAAGCTAGGGGAGAGCATAGCTCTTTGGCACAGTAAAGGCTGCCAGTAGAGCAGTCAGTAAGAACTGGTTTAGACAGGTTCTGTGTGCGTACGCAGTACAGCAACAAAGGGTTTTCAGACATCACACTACTACCACACTGCATATACACCCACACTGCATATACACCCACATAGCACTCTTCTCCTCACCACAGCAACACAACGCCACATACACATTATCTGATTCTTTACTTCAAAACACAAGCGTCTAACCTACAAGCTGACCAGGATGTTACCTACCTACCAGGCTACTGTAAAAACTGAAACATTCATAGCAAAAGTAACCCCTGCAACATCTGCTCTTACAATCCTTCACAATGACAATCTCTGTGTTCACTGTTCTGCACAATAACCTGCACTCTCCATTCTACACAATATCCTCCTTGGCACAGAATATTATGCACTGTTATGAACACTATCACAAGGTGCACCATTATGCACAATAATACTATTTACACTCCTGCTCTACACCATTATGCACAATAATACTATTTACACTCCTGCTCTACACCATTATGCACAATAATACTATTTACACTCCTGCTCTACACCATTATGCACAATAATACTATTTACACTCCTGCTCTACACCATTATGCACAATAATACTATTTACACTCCTGCTCTACACCATTATGCACAATAATACTATTTACACTCCTGCTCTACACCATTATGCACAATAATACTATATGCACTCCTGCTCTACACCATTATGCACAATAATACTATTTACACTCCTGCTCTACACCATTATGCACAATAATACTATTTACACTCCTGCTCTACACCATTATGCACAATAATACTATTTACACTCCTGCTCTACACCATTATGCACAATAATACTATTTACACTCCTGCTCTACACCATTATGCACAATAATACTATTTACACTCCTGCTCTACACCATTATGCACAATAATACTATTTGCACTCCTGCTCTACACCATTATGCACAATAATACTATTTACACTCCTGCTCTACACCATTATGCACAATAATACTATTTACACTCCTGCTCTACACCATTATGCACAATAATACTATTTGCACTCCTGCTCTACACCATTATGCACAATAATACTATTTGCACTCCTGCTCTACACCATTATGCACAATAATACTATTTGCACTCCTGCTCTACACCATTATGCACAATAATACTATTTGCACTCCTGCTCTACACCATTATGCACAATAATACTATTTACACTCCTGCTCTACACCATTATGCACAATAATACTATTTGCACTCCTGCTCTACACCATTATGCACAATAATACTATTTGCACTCCTGCTCTACACCATTATGCACAATAATACTATTTACACTCCTGCTCTACACCATTATGCACAATAATACTATTTACACTCCTGCTCTACACCATTATGCACAATAATACTATTTACACTCCTGCTCTACACCATTATGCACAATAATACTATTTAGACTCCTGCTCTACACCATTATGCACAATAATACTATTTACACTCCTGCTCTACACCATTATGCACAATAATACTATTTACACTCCTGCTCTACACCATTATGCACAATAATACTATTTACACTCCTGCTCTACACCATTATGCACAATAATACTATTTACACTCCTGCTCTACACCATTATGCACAATAATACTATTTGCACTCCTGCTCTACACCATTATGCACAATAATACTATTTACACTCCTGCTCTACACCATTATGCACAATAATACTATTTGCACTCCTGCTCTACACCATTATGCACAATAATACTATTTGCACTCCTGCTCTACACCATTATGCACAATAATACTATTTGCACTCCTGCTCTACACCATTATGCACAATAATACTATTTACACTCCTGCTCTACACCATTATGCACAATAATACTATTTACACTCCTGCTCTACACCATTATGCACAATAATACTATTTGCACTCCTGCTCTACACCATTATGCACAATAATACTATTTACACTCCTGCTCTACACCATTATGCACAATAATACTATTTGCACTCCTGCTCTACACCATTATGCACAACAAGACATACAACTAATGTGCACAATAACACCCCCCTGTACTCGTTATGTATATGAAAAACCTATGTATTCTTTACTCTGCACAGTATCAGCCAGTGCACTCACCATTGCATACAATACCCTCTGCAGTCACTATTATATCACTGTTTTGTACAATAATACAGTTTGCACTCACCACTATGCACAATAATGTTCTACACACCTGTATGCACAATACATGCTACACTCACCCTTATACATAATAATAGTATCTACAGTCACCACTATGCACAACAGCACTTTCTGCACTCTTCATAATGCACAATAATACTCTATGTACTAATCTTTATGCACAGTGAGACCCACTGCACTCAATGTTATGCACAACAATGCCCTCTACACTCACAGCTATGCACAAAAATGCCCTCTTTACACTCACAGCTATGCACAACATTGCCCTCTTTACACTCACAGCTATGCACAACAATGCCCTCTTTACACTCACAGCTATGCCCAACAATGCCCTCTACACTGACAGCTATGCTATGTGCACCAATGCACAATAATGCCCTCTACACTCACAGCTATGCACAACAATGTCATCAGCACTCATAGCTATGAACAACAATGCCCTCTACATTGACAGCTATGCTATGTGCACCAATGCACAACAATGCCCTCTACACTCACAGCTATGCACAACAATGCCCTCTACACCGACAGCAATGCTATGTGCACCAAAGCACAATAATGCCCTCTACATTCACAACTATGCACAACAATGTCATCAACACTCACAGCTATGCACAATATCATCAGCATTTACAGCTATGCACAACAATGTTCTCTACACTGACAGCTATGCTATGTGCACCAATGCACAATAATGCACTCCACACTCAAAACTATGCACAACAATGTCATCACCACTCACAGCTATGCACAATATCATCACCACTCACATCTATGCACAACTATATCAACACATCAGCACTCACATCTATGCACAACTATATCATCAACACTCACAGCTATGCACAATGTCATCAGCACTCACAGCTATGCACAACAATGTCATCACCAATCACAGCTATGCACAATATCATCAGCACTCACATCTATGCACAACTATATCATCAACACTCACAGCTATGCACAATATCATCAGCACTCACAGCTATGCACAACAATGTCATCAGCACTCAAAGCTATGCACAACAATGTCATCAGCACTCACATCTATGCACAACTATATCATCAACACTCACAGCTATGCACAATATCATCAGCACTCACAGCTATGCACAACAATGTCATCAGCACTCACAGCTATGCACAACTATATCAACACATCAGCACTCACATCTATGCACAGCTATATCATCAGCACTCACATCTATGCACAGCTATATCATCAGCACTCACATCTATGCACAACTATATCATCAACACTCACAGCTATGCACAATATCATCAGCACTCACAGCTATGCACAACAATATCATCAGCACTCACAGCTATGCACAACAATGTCATCAGCACTCACAGCTATGCACAACAATGTCATCAGCACTCCAGCGCCACCTACTCTTAACCTTTGCAACATATTTGCCCAACCTTGCTTACCGGTGAAACATAAGGGTTACTCTCAGAAAGTCATTCTCATTGTGACTTCATGTTTCCAACTTAAAGTATAATTCATACAAAGTAACACAACTTTAGACTGCTCCCCTGTAACAGCATCTATCTCTCAATTATACAGCAGTTTTGTAGTTGGCAGATTGGAATCTTATGTTTAAAGATCCAGAACCACAGGAAGCTGAACAGATACCAGGTGATAGAACCATTGTGCATTGAATATTTCTAGATGCTGTCTCCCTCCAGATCTTTTTAACCACTATAGATAGCATGTCCCTCAGTAGGAAGAGGAACAGTGATTGGAAGTTCCAGTGGATGACTACGCTATCCATAAAGAATACCAGAACCATGATTGTAGCCTCAAATACTCTAGTGTTGTAATAGTCTTCTTGAGGGATTCAAAATTCCTCTAGGCAAAACTTCTGCCCTATATAGTTCTTACACATAGAGGACAACTGATTTGTAATAAAATAAATAAAATATTCAGAGGTCATATGAGTGTGAAGGCACCATGCCTTTAAAATGTGCTCCCCCACGTAAATATCGCTGCCTAAGGCCCAGGCCAAAGTTGAATTAGACCAAATTTAGTGTCTCACCCTAGCTATTATCCTCATAGAAATTATACTTCTTGATGTTTGTTGTTGCGTATGCATTGCCAACAGTTTCATTTTTTTTTATTTTTTTTTTTACCCACCCGAGTAGGAGGTTGGCTATAGGTACAAACATTGTGAATGTGTCATTTAAAATGTGCAAATACAAAGCATGTATATTTTAGACGATACCCTGCCATACACTACCATAAGGAAACACAAAATGACACAATAGACAATGCATCACTTCTATATCTCTTTAGCAGCCAAATAAATATATCATATTAATTGTGTATGTCCCTTATATAGTGAACAGTAATAAAGTATACTTACCTTAACCCTTTGCTACAAGTAAGTGCTGCAATACACCCCCAACCACTCTGACAGTTGAGTGGTTAAATACATAGTCCCCTTAAGAGGCTTTGCCTAAACAGACTCCAAAAAGAAGAGTTGTATATGGTGAGCAGAATATGAGAAAGGACATTCAAATCACAAAGCTCTCTTTCCTTGTCCCAAAGCCACAGACAAGACTGAAGAACACCATACACCCTACTTTTTCCTAATGTTTATGATGAAGTCCAAGACAAACAGATTGGGGGCCTTAAGTTAAAAACACAAAATGAAAGATGAAACTACTGTGGTATCTGTATAGACTAAAAAGCAACATGCCATAATCACAGACTTAAAGGGATAGTCAACTCCAAAATTGTTATTGTTTAAAAAAGATAGTTAATCCCTTTATTACCCATTCCCCACTTTTGCACAGCCAACATTGTTATATTAATATACTTTTTATCTCAGTGATTACCTTGTATATAAGCCTCTTTTGACAGCCCCATGATCACATGGCTATTTATTTATTATTTATTGACTTGAATTTTAGCCAATTAGTCATGGATTAGCAGTCTCTTGTTGTGAAAAGCTAATTAAAAAAAAGCATGCAATAAGAGGCTGTCTATAGTGGCTTAGAAACAGGCAGGAATAGAGGTTTAAATGTTATAAAGTATATTAATTCAACAATGTTGCTTATGCAAAGCTGGGGAATGGGTAGTAAAGGCTTTATCTATCTTTTTAAACAACAATTTTGGTGTTGACTGTCCCTTTAATGATAATGGTTGCTCACAGATAAATAACTAAAAATAAAGAAAAAAAGGAAACAACTCAACCAAATAAATAGAAAACGTATAATAAAACAGGCAAACATACATTTCAGTACCAAGATAGAATTGTGTACTGGAGCAGAGCGGTAGTCATTTTATCAACTGGGTACAACTAAGGATCCTGTTAATTTGTAGCTTCTCTAACGTCCAGAGTTGGTAGAAGCCATATTACATACATTTGACAATTTACTTTTATAAATACTGTAATGCAAGATATGTGTTGTTTTTTTAATCAGGTACTGTGTATTTTATCAAAACTCTTGTGAGTGGAACATTTTTATTTGTTGCTAAGACATACGGCGTGTGCCCTCTCCTTTACCTTCCAAATCAAATTTCTCAAAAAGTTCTGCTGCTATCATTCTGTGGAACATTGACAAAATAGGTCTATTTCTCACTCAAGACAACATTCTGGTCCACTCACTCACTACTGCCTTTTACAACAACCTTTTAAATTGGTTTACATGCTGCCTCCCGGAGTATCCACCCAACACATTGTCCCTTCTCTGCAGAAATCTGTAAACTGGCTTCTATTGTCCTCCAGGATCAAATTCTAATCCTCACCCTAAAATCTCACCACACCCCACTATGGCCTAGATTACAAGTAGAGCAATATTTAATGCTTTCACTCATGCGCAAACACTACTGTACTTTTAAAGTGGGCGGGTAAGCATGCACATTACAAGTTAAAAGTAAATTGTTTGCGTATACTATGAGCAGAACCCAACCCACGCTAACTTCAGGACTTCGATTTTTCGACCGTGTTACCTTCTTTTCCAAATAGACTTCAATGGAGCATACTATATAAAAAAAAAACACTTATTGCTCGCAAGCTAACCGACACCTACAGAGCGAAAGCCAAAGGTAGTTATGAATATTTAACATTCCAAATATCTTCACATAGAAAATGTTCTTTTTATTTCTTTTTAAATGTATTTATATATAAATATATATAATATATATGATTCATTTTTTTGTTAAATATATATCTATACATTTATATCTATATGAATATATACAGGTATAGATAAATACAGATATATAGGAATATATATTTAAAAATAAAAATAATATTTTCCACTATGTGAAGATTGGAATGTAAAATATTTACATTACAAAGTAAAACATATTATAAAATATTAAAATTGATTAAAAATGCTTTTTAAGTTTTAAGGTATTTAAATGGAAAAGGCTACAAAGTGTGTGTGTGTGTGTGTGTGTATATATATATATATATATATATATATATATATATATATATATATATACTGTATATGTATATACATGTGCATGTATGTGTTTATATGTGTATATATATATATATATATATATATATATGTAGGTATATACATATATACATACACATGTATATACAAATATATATACACACACACACACATTTACATATATATATATATATACATACACACACACACACACCAATACACACATATATATATATATATATATATATATATATATATATAAATATATTTACACACACACACACACACACATGCATACATACATACATTATAGCCCTTTTTAGTCAAACACCTTGTCATATACCTTTTAACTCTAATGTTAATATTTATATAAATAATTTGTATTAGTTAGTGTAAATATAAGCGTAACACTTTTTATGTATTTATGTTGTGTTTGACACATTTTTTTTAGTCTTTTCTTTATGCTAGGTCTTCACTTGTGCAAACCCGATGCATGCTAATTTAGTTTGCACTCAAGCGAATGTGTTTACTTTGAACTTATAATACGTGCGCAAATGAGCACAGGCGCGATATTGGTTATTGTGACCCGCGCTAACAATAGCACTCCACTTGCAATCTAGCTCTATATCTCTCATCTAATCTCTATATACTTCCCTAGCCACCACCTCCACTCTGCTTCTGAACTATGCTTAGTCCCTGTCAACACCACTTCCCACTCCAATCTTCAAGACTTCCCTTGTGTCCTCCAACCATGTGGAACTCTCTTCTTCAGTCTTTCAAACTCTTGTTCAGTATTCAAAACTTTAAATCCTCGACCCCCCCCCTCGTGAATCGGGTAAAGCAGTCGCGTCTTGACTGTTTTTTCACTGTAAGGGGAGAACCATCTAACACCTGTAGGTGACTAACTGCAGGGACTATATTACTGATAAAGACCCATCTGAGCTATTTAGCATTAATGGAGGCCCTTGAAAGATGGGAGACTAAGATGGGCCAGCTCCTATGAGATCATTTCTGGAGTTTAGAGAGGGAGCTTTGCAGACGATACCTGCAGCTATGACACACGACCGGGGAATCAAGTTATGTGATTCCCCACTCAGCCGAGTCTGTATGCCCTGACTCCAAAAGATCTCCACTCACCCTCGATCACTCATCAGAAGCTTTTGAGATATTGGGACGCCCAACCTACGATCTGGAGCCCTTCATTCCTAGTGCGAGAACTGTACCTGGTCTTGGAGAGAATATGGAGGCTCTTTCTGTCAGGGTGCCAGGAATCAGACTGAGATGAGAAGTGCAAAAATAATCACACCTTAATAGCAAAAAATAATAAAAAGTCCACAAGTCAAATAACAAGCCAGGAGTCAAAACCAGAGCTGGTAGTCAGACGAGCCGAGTCAGGAGCCAAAGCGAATAGTCAGACGAGCCGGAATCAGGAACAAGGAAACAGCAGAGTCAGGAACAAGCCAGGGATCAGGAACCACGTCAGGCAGCCAGGTAATACACAGGAACTCTCACAAACAGGTCTGAAACAACGCAAAGGCAAAGCATACTGAACAGAGGCGCTTTAAATAACAAGTGATGACATCACAATTCTGAGACTGCATCCTGCCTCACATGGATGATGCACACCAGTCTGGCCATAAAAGGAAGTGCAGTAAATGAGCAGCATCCCCAACAATGCACCATAGTCAGGAAGAGAGGTGAGTAAAATGGCTGCCAGCAGCACATGGCAAACACAACAGGGAGAAAACCCTGACACTTTCAGGAAAGACAGAGGAGTGTGCCTTTCCATATATCTGTCCAGTGTAGCAGAGACACAGAGAAGATCCTCTTGTCTTGCCTCCCTAGGACCTGCAGAACCGATGATCATCTGTCCGAACTCCAAGTCTACTATCTTCTGGTGATCTCTAACCTCAGCTGCAAGGAGGTCAGCTGTATTCTGTCAATGGGATCCAGAATCATATCGGGGGGAAAAAACAATCACTAGCGCTAAACCCCTGGAGCTTGCAAGTTTCTCACCTATGACATATTACCCCAGCTAATATTTCTCGTACTGATCGACATGGTGTGGGCTGAGGTGATGTATAAGACCCAGGACTAACTTATCATAACACACATAATGACACTTTCCTGGTCACTAAGATAATCATTTACTGAGTCCTGGTCAACAATCCTGAGTCCTAAGGACGTTGGAAGCAAAATGTTGCTCCAAATTCAGTGATATCCCAACTAACTTGAGAGGTAGAAGCTGATTAATAAACTGTTATCTGTATGAGGACATTAAGTCTGAGATGCCTTTTTTTTTTTTTTTTTAAATTGTATATGTTGTCTATGCGTCATTGCTAGGGTGCTGTGTGCCTATAAATACTATATTTGTTCACTGTCAAATTAACTCTACTAAGGGCTGTCAATATTTCTTTTTGCTTAACATCCCCCTGTAAGGCACTTATGTCCTGTAGTCTCGATAGTAATTTCAATGGGCTGGAATTTGGTTTATATGGTCTACTAATAAGTTGATACACAACAATTACGCTACCAACCACATGCTTTATTTATATCTAGTACATATGAGTTTCTATTCTGTTTCCATAAGAGGTAGATATAGTCAAACGCCACAGTAGTATCTTGCAAGTGCTGTAGTACACTTAAAGCCCAAACTACATAGAGTAACACATTTTAGACTTCCAACTATGGACTCCTGTTATAATCTCAGTGATGAATTTGAACATAATAACTTTTTTTACATATCACACATATTTCTTCCTAAAATAGGTTGATATAAACAATCATTACCTACTGCTGATGTGCTATCTGCGGCCGGGATGGCACATCTTTAGTTTTTTACTTTGAGATCACTGATATTATTAGTGGTAGATAACTACTCATGGACACGCATATGCATTACACGGACAATTACTCTAACCCTCTAGAGCTTAAATGTATTACTCTGCATTTATAGTAGACATATATCCACTTAAACAACTGTTTATTGAGATCTTATTCTATACCAATCACGGTATACTACTACACCCTTTGGAGTCACTATTGTATAGCACCTACTATGATTAATTATTTTACTAAGGTCAGCAGTGATGGTTCCCCTATCAACACATAAACACTACTATATTTCATTGTATTATATATTCTTTTATCATCTAAATTACTACATTTCTTACTTGTAATATCAGTTGCTATTTCATTTAGATATTTGTGCTAAGGTCCAAGAGTGACTGATTCAATCTCTAGCTTTGTTACTTCACCGTGCCATAATGAGTGGCTATATATCAAACTAGTGTACCTCCAGTGCAACAAGTTGCTAAGCATAGGTCCAAGAGTGGCCTATCTATGATTTTGGAGGTTCATATAACTCTAAAAAAGGAGGTTTCAGTTGTACCAGCCTAATCATAACTTGGTTTATATGTAATTGAATGTTTATGTTGCTGTAATGTTGTGAAAATTGTTCTTTTTTATGTTTATCTTGAGGCATGGCACATTATACTTGTAATGTAAATTTGTCTAAAAACCTCAATAAAAGAAATCCTACCACCAAACCTCATATTTACTATTCTACAAACTGTATACTCAATATCTTCAACAGAAGATGTTCACATTCAGCATTCACCCCACCCTACTCCCCCATCTTTTATGTCCATCTAAAGCTTAGTTTGTAAGCTGTCTAAGGAGCAGGGCCCTCTGAATTATCTGTCTTTTATGGGTTTTTCCCTGCAGAGTGCTGTCAAATTTGTTGGTGCAATACTAAAAATAAAATAATAGGGCTGCATTAACCTTCTTACTAAAGTGGAAGACATTTCTAGTCACATCAACAAAACTGTGATTCACTATCTTTTCTTTGGATTTAAAGCAGACCATGGAGGCAACAAAGGTAAGAGTTCCATCTTTTTAATACAATTGGTGGCTTTTCTGTCCAGCCAAAAAATCAAGCAGAGTACAAAACATTCACAGAAATAGCCCACTGTGTGCCCATCACTAAAACACATTAACCCTATATGTTTTAAAGACATAGTATAAGGTAGACAATATGTAATTTATATCACACTGTCCTGTCCGGAGATTTTCATTCTGCATTTGTAAAAATAAAAAGGAAATCCTTGAGGTTCAACACAAAATTGTTAGTTGTGTGAAATTCAAGTGTGTCCATCATTGGGTTATGCTACAAAACTGGTTTAATTACAGTCTTGTAGATACACCTCATTTTTAAATCCTGATTTCCAATTTAAAGATTAGTCAGAGTGCACTATGTACAGAGTCCACTTTGTAATGCCTGGAGGAAAGGTCTATAGAAGCTGTGAGTTAATTCAAGGAAACATCTCCTTTTCCCAGTTAAAACCTTTTGTGAGGAGGCCAGCCCTTAGAGAGCTACTTAACCAAGGACACATTCTCTTTAGTTTAAAAAAGTACTGTTCATTATAACGACTATGTTTATTTTCCTAACAGTTCAATTTGTATGTCCAGCTGACTCTCGGCAATCCCATATTTTCCTCACTTCACATGCCCCCAAATCCTCTATTCATTTGCTTTCATTTTCTATACCCTGCTGCTGATCTACCTCTGGCTCTACAAGGGAAGATGCAAAAGCAGACTGCACAATTTGGAATCCAAATGACTCTAATAGAGACATATTTTGTTGAGGGGAGAAAGGAGAGGTTAAAGCAGACCCCAGGGCTGGAGCAAGTGAAGCTCCTAGAGCAGGACCTAGTGAAGGTCCCAAAGCAGGTCCTAATGTAGGGCCAAGGGCAGGACCAAGTGCGGGGCCCAGCGCTGGGCCCAAGTCCCCAAGTGGGGCACCTAGTGGTCGAGAATGGACTTTCTGGATGTGCTTATTAAGATACGCCTTAGAGCGGAAAAAGCTGCCACATTCTGTGCAGGGGAAGCGTTTCTCCGGCTCTGACTCAATCTTCTTGGGAGTCACCAAATCACATGGTGTGAAGGTTCCATTACTGCTTTGCTTTTCTGGGGATTTGAGGTCACTGCCATCAGATAGGTCACCGAAGGAATCTGAGCTCTCCTGTTCCCCATGAGGACATTTCTCCCCTTCTGCAAGATAAAAGACAGAAGTGTCATGAAAGCCAATCAATAAGGACACACTATGTACAACAAGAGACAGTCATGTCTTTGCTATGATTGATCAAACTTAAAGTTGAGGAGTCATTTATAGCCCGTTGATAAATCACATAAACTGTTAAAATTATTTTTATTTTAGTAATGTGCTTAGATACAGTAGAGCAGAATCAGAAATTAGGCATAACTGAATTTATTAAATTAGCTGTGCAAAGCATACCCCAGATTTCAACAAACAAACAAAAAAACATCTGCTTTTTACAGGTAATAAAATAATCTCAGCTGTTGTAGGATCTCACACACTCAGGCAGCCACTAAAGGGAAGACATGCAGGCAGGTAAAACATGAGGAGGGAATTATGAGAGCAGTATATCTGTGATTGGCTCAGGTACATTTCTAACTAGATAGATTTACACAGCTAGAAAGATGCTAAGAATGCTTTCCAAATAGACGTTAATAGTTTATTTTTTAGCAATTAAAGGGACAGTCAATTCCAAAAAAAACTTTCATGATTCAAATAGGGCATGTAATTTTAAACAACTTTCCAATTTACATTTATCACCAATTTTGCTTTGTTCACCCGGTATTCTTAGTTGAAAGCTAAACCTAGAAGGTTCATATGCTAATTTCTTAGACCTTGAAGGCTACCTCTAATCTAAATGCATTTTGACAGTTTTTCACCACTAGAGGGCGCTAGTTCATGTGTTTCATATAAATAACATTGAGCTCATGCACGTGAAGTTACCTAGGAGTGAGCACTGATTGGCTAAAATGAATATTCAGTCAAAAGAACTGAAATAAGGGGGCAGTTTGCAGAGGCTTAGATACAAGATAATCACAGAGGTAAAACATGTATTATTATAACTGTGTTGGTTATGCAAAACTGGGGAATGGGTAATACAGGGATTATCTATCTTTTTAAACAACAAAACTTCTGGTGTTGACTGTCCCTTTAACAAAATTGGATGGAAGAAAAATCTTAATCAAATCAATATTTGACGTGACCACACTTTGCTTCAAAACAGCCTCAATTCTTCTAGATATACTTGCAGGGATTTTGTAGGAATAAAGGGCTAGATTATGAGTGGAGCTGTAGTTTGTACTCCCGTGTTAACTCTGCTAGAAGTAAGATTTTTTTGTGCGCGTCGGGTAGCGAGCGTATTACAAGTGGAAAGTAAAAAGCTTTCACACGTGTGCTAACCCAACATGCACAAAAAGCCGAACTTTCAATATCGCGACCACCCAACAAGTCGCACAAACCTGAAAGCGTTTTCTCAAGTGTGCTAAGATCATATGAAATAGCAATGTTGACAAGTACATGCAGATACTAATCCACGATGCAATACCAACAGTGAGGCTTCTGATTGGCTCCAAATTTATTCTGCAGCATAACAATGACCCCCAAACACACAGTGAAAGTCATTAAGAACTATCTTCAGCATAAAGAAAAACAAGGAGTCCTGGAAGTGTTGGTATGGCGCCCACAAAGACCTGATCACAGCAAACTTCTTGCCGGGTTCCTTAAAAAACTGTGTGCAAGTGTTCCTAGAAGAATTTATGCTGTTTTAAAGGCAAAAGTTGGTCGTATAAAATATTGGTTTGATTTAGATTTTTCTTCTCTTCATTCACTTTGCATTTTGTTAATTGATAAAAATAAACGTTTTCGGGTATACATATGCAGTAAATATTGTTGACTAAAATACCGGAGAGTGCCTTTCTTTATGGAGTAGTTGTGTATATTGGCTGGAGTGCAGAGTTGAGTGAGTGCTAGGTCCTCCTTTGGACTTATATATATATATATATATTCATATTAATATATGAATATATATGGAAATTTTAATGTTTTGTAACTTTGCAGGCTTATAGGAAATGCTATTTTGCACCAAATTCAAATGTTTATGTCAATTTAAAGAAAATGTAATGCTGAATTTAATACAAAAACAGAATGCAAATTATATGCAGTAGAAAAAAAGTTATGCAGGGAATACTGCAATCATGCTGAATATACTATAATGCACTTATGGTTTCAAAGAACTATCAGTATTTAGTAGGGTAGCCTTTATTCTTTAAAACCGCATCACAGCAACGTCTCATTGAGCCAGGTGTTCAGGTCAGGGCTGTTTCCTGGCCAGGTGAACAATGGAATGGACTTTGTTGTGAACCACTGATTGCATTTTTTTGCTTTGTGGCAGGGACTGAATCCTGCTGAAATAGAAATGGTGCATTGTTGGGAAAGAGATCCCTGATGAAAAGTAGCAGTTTTGGTTCCAGGATGGTGTCAATGTATTTTCTTTCGTTCAGCGTGCCTTCGATTACATAAAAGGCGGCAAACAACATTTGCTGCCATACATGTCCAAAATTATAACGCTTGTTGGTTGATTTACATTGGTCTCCATACAGTCAGGATGTAGCTCTTTTCCTACTCTACGTCTCACGTATTTTCGTCCATTACTACCAAATAAGGATATCTTACTTTCGTCACCCCAAATAACTTGCTTCCACTGATCGTCTGTTCTTTTGCCCACTGTAATAGTTTCTTTTGCTGCTGTAGATTCAGATATGGCCTTTTTCTCTGCATTCTACCTCTTAATACCATAGCTGATAGTCTGCTCCTTACCGTTGTGGAACCGACACAAACACCAGTTGAACACAGTTCGGCTCTGATATCCTCAGATGAAATTTTTCTGTCCTTTAGACACAGTCTTTTTATTTTTCTGTCATCAGTTGTTTTTGTGCACTTTTTTCGGCCTTTACCTGGTTTGTTTTTGAGTGACTTTGTTTCCTGATAACGTAAACAGTACTTTCGTACAGTAGATGTTGTCACTTATCCACCTACTTGCCTTGCAATTTCAGCATAAGAAAGACCCGATTCACGTAATAAAACAATCCTGGTCCTTTTCGTGGGTGACCAATCAAGTCTTTTCTTTGGTGCCATTGATGTACTTATTATCTACACAATAAATTTAAAGAAATACTAACAATATTCACACACTTCTGCTTCATGTACACCGCTAACAGACTTTCTTCTACAGAACAAACAGCAAAACTGACTTTCCTCAACTTCTCATAAGATGTATTGCAGTTACTGCCATTTGATTGGTCCCCAACACAAGGACTGTGATTGGCCAGTAGGATTTGCACTTAACATCCGCTTCTAAACTGAATCACACTTGTGTTTCTTTTTTAGACTAAAGTTAGCATAACTTTTTTTGTACTGCATACATTTGCATTCTGTTTTTTTGTTTATCGAATTCAGCATTAAATTATCGTTAAATTGACAAATAAACATTTGCATTTGGTACAAAATAACATTTCCTATAATCATACAAAGCTGCAAAACATTAAAATTTCAAAAAGTGTCCTAGAAGAATTGAGGTTGTTTTAAAGGCAAAGGGTGGTCATATCAAATATTGGTTTGATTTAGATTTTTCATCTGTTCACTCACTTTGCATTTTGTTAATTGATAAAAATAAACTATTAAAATTTCTATTTTTGAAAACATTCTTACTTTACAGCATTATTTCCCACCTGCCTAAAACGTTTGCACACTACAGTGTGTGTGTGTATATAATATATATACTGTATATATACATGCACACTTTTTAATAAACAGGAAAATACATTGATTTTATATGTCCCTGATGTTTGCAATCATTTTATGTACTCACTAGTCAGGACAAGAAATTCTTTTACTACAATTTTTCCTGCCTACTTATTTTACTGATAATAACCTCAAATCCAGGAAATTAAAATCAAGCACTTTGAAGCAAGTAGTGCCACCACTAGTACTTGTGCCCAAGGTAAATACAAAAATATGCTTTTCAAAATCAAATCTTATTTTGGGATAGATCATCTAACCTGTAAAGTTTCTTTGTAACAAGTCAGTTGTGAGGGAAGAGGTTAATATTATCTTGTGAGTTAGTTTTGAATTTTAAATCCCTAGAGTGTGGGAAGAATACATAGAAAAACTTAATTAGGTTTCACACAGTGGTTCATGCTTGATGGGAAATTAAGTACTACATAAGCAACTTTCACCACTTTTATACAGAACATTTAGCAGTCCCCTCTCATCTCTGACTGCGCCCCCCTCTGCACGGACAGTCGGCTGTGAATCGCTTGCCTTTCACACCACAGGTCCGGACACAGTGGAAGAGAGCTGCCCCGTTGGGGACGGACTCCGGCCGGAGAGAGCCCGCACTGAGGAGGGCGCCATGATGTGTTTTTACATGGACCTTTAAGTAGGAGGCGGAGGAGAAACCTAAACAAGATAAAAGCAGGTGAGACGCTGCCACAGGAAGACAGACCTCCAACTGCTCTCTGACTAACAGCCCTAAACAAATTACTGCACACTGTAAATGCCCTGACCTGAAGGGGGCATTCCATAGTACACTTCAATAAATATACATAATATATAAATAATAAAAACTTTTTTTATAAAGACAGCGTATACTTTTCTCTGCAAAAACATTTCATACTCTGAAATATAACATTTGTTTATGATCATTTATTACAGTGTATAGTTTCTGACTTTAGCAAAGAGTTGTGGCTTCTGAAGATTTTCACATTATCTGATATAGTATATTTGCAAAAGCTTTACAAACCTTTGCATAGACCACTGTTCCAAGGTCCATCAACTGCACATATAACCAGTGCCTGCTCAATGACAAACTACTTTTATAATGACAGCCAAACACACAAATAATACTAGCTCAGTGATTGCTCTAGACTTACAGTCTACTCAATGACTGGCTACAAAATCCTTTCCAATGATCTAAAACACAGCCATCTTGCAACTCACCTTTCACATGGACTATGACATTTCAGTATACTTGTTACACCACAATCTACTCTCTAAACTACTCTCAGACCCCCCCTGCTCCATATCTAAATACTCTTATACTAAACTTCTGCTTTCTCACTGACTACTTTAATCCTATCTCATCCTCTCATACCAACTACTCTCAGTCTTATCTTCTGTGCTCACTACTTTCATGCCCTTCTTTTTTTTCCAAAGCACTGTTCTTAGACCCATGTCCTGCTATCTCAGTCTCATCTCATATTTTTGGCCTTGTTCCATTCCTGGCATCAGTATTCATGTACAGCATTGTCTATGTGTTTCATTTTTTTTTAACCATCATGCTAATTTGTCCCAGTGTTTAACTATTGGTTTATTCCATTTAACACAGTGTAACTGTCTGTTCTATAATCTGGTTTTGTTTGTTTCTCAACTTCATTTGTCTACCATTATCATTTGCTTAGCTTCAAATCAATTAATTCCATGCAAATCCAGCTGCTGCCTTCATCAGCATTTCAGATGCTATAAATGCCTTTGAACAATGTCCTTTAGTTGGGATATAGCTGATTTTCAGGATTATTTCTTCAGTTACAAATAAATTCCATGATGATCCTCAGTGGACAGCCTAGGCAGAGTAGGCTCACTCGGGACAAATTGGTGGAGAACAAGATTGTAGAATTCAAGTCATTCAAATTGTAGGTTCCGAGGTAGACAGCAGAAAAGAAGACTGCCTAGTAACAAAACGAATGGAACTATAATAAGACAGTTCCTCCAGTCTTCTTAGGGCCTTTGAAATCCAGAGTCTATGCAGATCAGTCTTTATAGTTATTCTCTTTCTTATAAGGAGTGAGTTCAACACCAAAAACCTAATTTCTGCTCTACTATAAAGTTACTGGTTATTCCAATAGTGCTTGCTGTGTGGGACTACTTTTTGCAAGCACTGCTGATGGGGCTAATTCTCTTTTGATTAATTTATGAATTCCTTTACAGTGGGATACTTCAGGTAGTACAAGTACAAGCAATCACTAATTTTATTATATGAAGCCTACACCCTTCACTATAAATCCATATTAAAAATAGCCTATTCAAGTTTTGGTACATTCACAATTTATTATCTGGGTGTGTCTTAACTTATTACCTATAACCTTGAAATAAACTGGAAATCAAAACAAGCAGAGTTTTTTCATCAGTTTTTGTAATAAACATCGCACATTTTCAAATCTGAATCTGCTTATGCATAAGCTAACATCTCAGTTTAATCCCCTACCTGGGAGTTGGGAGGTATTTCAGTAGGAGCATAGTAAGGCACAGGGTTAATGACAATGGGATAGAGTTGTGGTAAGAAATACTAATTATTACATGGTTGCAGTTAGAGTTAATGCAATATAACACTGGGATGTATTTTATATAGGTACCTATGATATAGCTTTTGGGGTCATGGCAACCAGCTATTTTTAGTGACCTATCTATATCAATCTGTTGCATAATTAACATCTTCATAATAAAAGGACAATGATTTAACACCTACTCAGAATTTCAAAAAAAAAATTTCTAACAGATTTTTTTTCTCTCCAGTATTCCAGCCCCCTGTATCATGTGACAGACATCAGCCAATCACAGACTTCTATACGTATACCCTGTGAGCTTTTGCACATGCTCAGTAAGGTCTTGTTCCCCAAAAAGTGTGAATATTAAAACTCTGTGCAAAATTTGATAATGGAAGTAAATTGGAAAGTTTCTTAAAACTGCATGCTCTTTCTGAATCATAAAAGTTTATTTTGACTTGAGTGTCCCTTAAAGGGACAGTTTATTGAAAAACATGCTCCCCTCTAATTTGTTCCCAATGATCCACTTTACCTGCTGGATTGTATTAAATTATTTACAAGTATTTTCATTACCCTTATATAGGCTTTTAACATAGTTAATTTAGACTGGGGTATCCCCACCTATCAGGCCAAGCTGTGTAAACACAGCCAGCAGAAGAAATTACACTCCCAGAAGGGCATAGAAGAGATAAAGTAATGAAATGTTAATTTTCCATCGTTCCCTCCAAGTATTGGTGATTGGTTTATGGACAGATATACAATAAAGAAGGATGTGATACACTTGGGACCCCATTATATATGGATGTTATACTTTATCTTCCATTTTATTTCATGGATAAAATTCAGCAAAAAACTTACTTCCAGCACAGTTAGCGATCAGACGGGAGCGTTAAATACCGATCCACTTCTAATGTGGCCCTTAATTTTATATTAATTTTGCAGACCATTACTGAAAGACACTCTAAGATAAGACTCTCCAATAAAAAAAATTAAAAAATGTCAATTAAAGACACTAAATTTGCTGTGAATTACAATTAGCTCCTGCTTAGGATCTTAGCTTAAAACCTATGTTCTTAACCTTCTTAATTCTTCTTCAACGCCCATTGTTCATCAAAGAGAAGAGTATGAAGTGGAAGACGTTGTAAAGATGTAAACAGTCTTCAGAAAATAGTATATTGGAAAGGTTTTTGTCCTAAGAAGCTTCCGGGGGAACTGACAAGTAAGTTATCTAAATGCTCTTCATTCAGGCTCAAATCTGCCCAAATCCATTTATTGTTTACAGCTTTGCTTTCTCTGGTTGACTTGATGCCTCTCTACTGATTTATGCATCTGATCTTGGCTTCCTGAAACTAATTACTGTGACAAACTGATGGCAACTAAATTCCTCTTGTGCTTTCTAACTGCTTTAGAACCATCTAATTTTGACTGCTTTCTCCAATTTGTTTCATGTTCTTTAACCAACTACTCTCAGATCCATACCTAACTCTCTAGAACTAGCTAGCTACTCTCTGACTGACTACTTTGAGACCCATCTCTGGCTTTCTCATTGACTACTCCCAGACCCATTTGATGTTTACTGACTCTTAATATACCTCATTTTCCAACACCAATTGAGTGCTAGCTGGCAATATATTCTCTCAAATACATTTACTGTGTGAAAACCAAAACATATAGACCATCTCCTGCAAATTCTGACTTTTTCACCTGGCAACTGTTACCAGGTGTTCTGTTACTCAGTCGTCTACAGATCCCTGATCCACAGACCAGTCATGGTGCAGTATCCACAAGTTCCAAACTAGTGTACTTTTCTCAGACAAAACAATTACCCATTGGCCATCTGCTCTCACCATATGCTATCATGCATTAAAAACCCTGTTTCCTGACTATAACTAGACTAAAAGTATGTTCAAAACACACACAAAAACGATAGATTCACCAAAAACAGTTTCTCTAACAGACTGCTTTAATATATTATTTTTTTCACTGAATAATACATTTAAGCCACACTCACAGTGTTATCACTAACTAACTGTTCCTGGTCCATGTCACTTTTGATAACCACCATTAAAGACATCTTCTTTATGTTCATAATCCCATTATTTTTATATGTGTAGTAAATACCTGTGTATTATACATTTATACCAAGATGCAATTAACACCATATCCGTGTAGATGGTAAATACCACCAGCAATGCATAAACGCTTAACTTGTGTGGTTCACTATCATATAAGCACTTTATTGTTTCTATTCCAATGAAACAGATACTCATCCACTGTGCTATAGCCCCAGCCAATGCAATAAAAATACAGATTAGCGTATCATTTAATATCAGGAATGCAGGCTAACTATACCCAGTTAAGCTCCCCCAGCTCTTTAAAAAAACGATAGATGACAATTAAGAGAAACTAAAGGGGCTGCATTTACTGCCACATGCCTATCTTAAATTCCTTGATTACCGTGATCACAGGACAATTTAGTTACCTCGGTTACAGATTGAACAGAAGTTGCTGGGGCCTTCGCTATGCTTCTTCAGGTGGTCTGCCATATAAGCCGCCCTCAGGTATTTCCCACACACCTGGCATGGCACCTTGTCTTCATGGCATGCTAAGTGTGAGCGTAGCCGGTCGCGTGTGGCGAAGGATGCGTTGCATGTCTGCAGTGGACAGGAATAAATCAGATTTTAGCCTATGTGATGTCTCATGTAAAGCTTCCAATGTGTATAATTTATATTTCATCTATGTTGTATGAGAATTTGTCAGTGGTCAGGAAATATACCTGTACATTCAAGAGATATTGGTGCAAAAAAAAAATACTGATACAAATATATACTGGAATAAATACAACAAAACAAAGCAGAATATTTGAAAAGACACACAAATTTATGAATGAGATGTACTCAGATTAACAGCAGCAAACTGGCACAAATATTCACAAAGACATTGGCTGATACACTAACACACACACACAGAGTGTTCACTAATTATGGTATATTGGCAATAGTATCAACTTTCTAATTTATGGTTAATCAGGCATTTGCTACATAGAGGAATATTCAACACATACAACCTGATGAGTGTGTATTATGTGAGATATTGGCTTGGAATGTTATGTGATGGAATTGATGTTATCTGGGGTGGCTGGGGCAAGCACTATGGCACCTTCTTACCACCAAGGTACCCAGGATATGCTGTAATATAGCATCATGCCAACAAATTAGCAACGTTGCAGTGGACATTATTTTTTCATTTAACTGTTTTATTAATGTTGTTTGCACATTTTACAACTTAATTTTCATTTGTACATTACTGCAAAAATAAACAATTGAATATGTTTGTCGTTATTGTCACATTTCTAACAATTTGTTTTATTATTCTTTATTATTTCTTATAAGGAGCAGGAATTGGGGAAGGGAATGATCAATATAGCTTAACAATACAGTTTATTTGTGGTGGCTGTGTAGAAACTTAATTATTTTGTTCCCTGTTTATTTGGATACCACTTAATCAAAATGTACCTATAGTATCAATAGTTATTCACACAAGTTAAAGCTGTATTTGTGTGGGGGTTTTATGTATAGTGGGTATTAGTAGGGTTCCGGATCTCCAATTCATCGGGTTAAGAATATGATGTTTAATATATAGTCTGCTCTACCCATATAGCTATAATGTATTTTTTTCTAGTGTAAGGACGTTCTTCTTCATGTAACCATTGTAGTTGAGTCGGTGTTTGCTGTTTTTTCCAAAGCCTTGGTATTAATCTTTTCGCACAATTGTACAGTGAACATTTTTATGTCTGTAAATTGATGTGATCTGCATTACCACCATACATTCAGAACTTGTGGTAACAATACGTGAGATTTTGCTAAGGCCATTAGAGTAAAATGCCCTTGCACATCCATAATCGGGCACTGATTATTGCTTGTACAAAGTTACTAACAGATTCTTGCACATCTACTTTCACACTGCATATTAACAAGCAGACGTAATACCAGTTCAAAGTGGCTTCACTGGCTTCCAAAGTAATGAAATAAAACGGAGTTGTCACAAACATACACTCACTAAGACCTAAAGGGACATTAAAGTCACTTTTTATATAAAAGTAATATATATTAGCAATGAAGCATTGCATAGCAAAAGCTATATGTACACAATGAATGTTTTATGAGCATTCAAAACGGTAATTTCATTAACAACATTTACATTATTTTGCAGTCCAGGAACATAACACCTGAATAACCTCTTGAATATGTTTATCTTATCTCCTCTGTTGTGGCCATTAAGGAACAGATATAAATTAGCTGCGGCAATGATCATGCAAACACTGTGTAGAAGCAGTCCAGCCTCTCCAGGGCAGTGGAAAAACACACTTTTCAGAGGTAAATTAGAAGAAAAGCAAGCAAAGTCAATAATGATAATAAATAAAGTTTGGGTTTTTTAAACTATGTATCATTACCTATTTTAAGTGTACATTTATTTTGAGTTTAATGTCCCTTTAATGGAACAAAACCAGGCACAAACCCCTGTACAATCACACTCACGTGTTATCTTCAGCTGAATCCATTAAACCACCAGTCCCACTTTCTTGGTCTACAAAGTACTGCTCAAGTTATTTTAATGATAAATTACCTGTCCTCTTCCTCTCTGCTGCTCACTCGGCACTTCACCGGAAAATCCTTTTACAGTTTTCTAGTTTGGAGAAAAATGTGTGTAAAATCATATTTTGCATTTTAGTGAACAGCTGAACTCTTAAAATGTCCCAACCCTGTCATGTTCAGTCTATCACTGTAATCTAAGCAGAAATGACATGGGTTTTAATGTGGTCTGTACATTTTTTATTGAAGTTTGTTTTTAAAAGGACATTAAACACAAATTGTAAACTACATGACTATGAACCTTCATGTCTGATAATAATTTTGCAATAAAAACCGCAGCTTTATTTTGTAATCACAAACTAATACACAGATATAGCATGAACTCTGTTTGCACATGTGCAGCTAAAGAAACAGACTGGGGTAACCTGCCTCCTTTATCTTCCCTTAAGGTGACTTAGCACTGATTCAACTTAGGTACTTAGTAATCATTTAATTAAAGGGTATTTAAACAGACATATATTCTTTTATATTCTCCATCTAATAGCTAAATACAAATATATATTTAAAAAGGGACACTCAATCAACATTAAACTTTCATTATTCAGATAGAGCACGCCATTTTAAACAACTTTCCAATTTACGTCCATTAACAAAATATGCAGTCTTTTTATATTTAAACTTTTTGAGTCACCAGCTCCTACTGAGCATGTGCAAGAATAAGTGTGTATGCATTTGTGAATGGCTGATAGCCGTCACATGGTACGTGTATGCATTTGTGATTGGCTGATGGCTGTCACATGGTACAGGGGGAGTGGAAAAAGACACATACTACTCATTTGAAGTTCAGACTAAGTGCTATTGCATTGTCTTGTTATCTTGCATTTATTTGTTGATTATGCAAATTCACTGTGTTAACTAGTCTTTTAAGTATTTACAATAATATTCACACAAACTACAAAGTATGCCCACTGGTATAGAAAAGAATGATTTTTGATTCAAAACTGGTAATCCACCTTTTAATAGCAAGTGACTGCAGAGAAGGTTAGGGGGAAGGTAAACAAAAGCTCACAGAAATCAGCTAAAAGTACTAACCCAAGCCTTCCTGGGAGAATGTGGAACAAGCTACATTTTCATATGTACTTTACAGCATAAGGCAGCAAAATAAATAATGAATGTATATTGAAATAATGTTTCACTTGCAATAATAAAGTTTTAAGCATTGTTGAAATGTCAAGTTTAAAGTCAAGTCTTGTGAACTGGATCAGACGCCTGTGTTTTGACCTGATGTTTTTATGCAAGTTGTATATAAAAATTGTAGTTTACATGTGACTCAGTTTTAATCAATTATTGTATGGAAAATAATATGTTTGTATTAATGATAAATTAGTTTATCTTGTTTAATAGTAACAAAATATATAATCTTTATTTCCTAATTCTGACTGTAACACAGAAATCAGTTATATGCTAAACATATAGACAGAATTCTGAATAGCATATTTTCTGCTCTTCTGAGTTCTTCAGAGTTGATTAGAGCTATTTTGTTACACTGCTTTTTCTATTCACGTGAGACACTCTGGGGCTTTGTTTATTACAGTCATAGGAAATGGCAGTCTGTTTTACAGAATACAAGAACTAATCTGCAGTGTGGCACCACTAGAGACTATTAATATGTGAATTTGCAATTGAATTACAAATCACTAGTATGTGTAAGAAAGAAGCATTTCCCAGCCAGAAAAAAAAGCTTTGCAGAGGAGATGCCCGGAGGATAACAATTTTCTGCCCTATTTGGAAAAACTGAAAACATAATACAAGTAAATCTCTAGCCTATTCCTCGTCCCCAAGTGTGACACTTATTCTCTAGGGTAGCGTTTGGTTCTGGATGGTCGTATAGCGCACGTGAGTAGTCACCATCTTGTTATGCCAGTGACTTCACAGGCACACAATGAGAATGCAGTCCCCACCTTCTGTTTCCCATCCTCCTACCCATCTAGATTTCCCCTGTATTTGTCTGTAAAATGTTGTCTTATATAGTATTGTTTCTCTGTTGTACTTTTATCTTTGTACCCATGGGCAGCGCTGCAGAATCTGTTGGCGCTTTATAAATAAAGAATAATAATACAACCACTTGTGTACAAACCTTGACCATACTGACAGGATTTCAAATGATCAATGCTCCGAGGCATTTTACGTGGAATTACATTTTTTAACTACTAGAGAAAAAGAAACTTTGAGATTAAGTATAGTATGAATGAACCAACATACATAGTTTAATAGATTCTCTAGGTTGACACATAAAGCTATTTGTGTTTAATGTCCATTTAAGTTAATATTTTTCATGTAGTTCCAGAGGATTTATACTAAATTATGGATCTGTTTCAGTAAAAAAAATGTGTGTGTGATATGTGGTATAAAGATTGAAGTACGTGACAACATAAAGTGGGACTGGTGCTTTAAAAGTCACACAGACTAAAGCTCTGAGCTTCTCTCTCAGTCTCGCAGGAGAAAGACCATAAGCCCCTCTCATACCTCACACTTATGAGGTCGTTCTGACGTGTGAACTTGCTTAATGTGTCCGTTCAGATGATCTGGCCTGTGGAAAAAACAGAGAACACACAATGGGAGCCTTTGGATATTACATTTATTACCTTATATATTTCAACAAAATGTCTAAAAGTGTATTAGCCAGAAGTATCATAGCATGAGAGCTAAAACACATAAGAGAAAAAGATGAAAGAGTAACAAAGCCTTTGCTATACACTGCCAATGTTTTTGAATGTGCAATGGCAAGCAATAATAGTTAAAGGGACATGAAACCCAATATTTTTCTTTCATGATTCAGATTAAGCATAACATTTTAAACACCATTCCCGTTTACTTCTATTATCTAAATTGCTTAATTCTCTTTGTATCTTTTGTTGAAAGAGAAACAATGCACTACTGGGAGCTAGCTGAACACATCTGGTGAGCCAATGACAAGAGGAATATATGTGCAGTTATCAATTAGCAGCTAGCTCCCAGTAGGGCAATCTACACAACAAATGGGTGAGCGCTAATAAATAGCTAGTAATAACCTCAATGATATATGAGCATATAAATACAATTAGAATTGCCAGCAATTTGGCATATTAAAGGAAAGTTCAATTTCAGATTAAAAAGTGTATCTTTCTTCCCAACGATGGCAGCCTCCTCCTCACCAACAATGGTCCAGAGATGCTATATAAAAGACAAAACAAAGGGGCGCCTCATGTGTAGTATCATCAAATAAGCACAAAGCCACAGAAAAAAAGCCAAATGGGTACTCACAAGGCTCTGGTGGAGCACACCTATGTGCTTGTAGGGACAGGCTGCAGATTTCATCAGGTGTGACAGCTCACCCACAGAGGATATCAGTCATTAAATGTTAGATGAGCACACTTATGTGCTAGTAGGAGCAAGCTGGCATATTATGGTAAGGTGTGTCAGCTCACCACCAAGGGACTTTTCCTTAGTATGCAATATCCAAAAGTGGCAGACTTCTGTGTGTTAGGTTCCACTTCAAGCAGGTGCAGGCAGGTAAAATCACTCACAAGAGTATTTTTACAAATTAATAAATACTATTTATTAAAAACAAATTAAAATAAATGTACAAAGGAGTGAACTAGGGGCATACAGTCAAGCCCCCTGTAAATGCAAAACGTTTCTTGGCTCATATGCTCATATGGTGGTGAGCTGACACACCTTACCATAATATGCCAGCTTGCTCCTACTAGCACATAAGTGTGCTCATCTAACATTTAATGACTGATATCCTCTGTGAGTGAGCTGTCACACCTGATGAAATCTGCAGCCTGTCCCTACAAGCAAATAGGTGTGCTCCACCAGAGCCTTGTGAGTACCCATTTGGCTTTTTTCTGTGGCTTATTTGATGTTACTACACATGAGGCGCCCCTTTGTTTTGTCTTTTACCCAGTAGGGCACCTGAGCCTACCCAGATATACTTTTCAACAAAGGATACCAAAAAAACAAAGCAAATTAGAAAAGTGAAGTAAATTGCAATATTGTTTAAAATGGAATGCTCTATATGAATCATGAAAAAAGGGTTTATGGTACTTTAATAATATCTGTTAAAAAGAGAAAGCAGTACTTCGGATTGTGCGCTAACTCAACACTTAACCAATAACTAGTAATACAGGAGAAATGTGCCTGCTACTACTGCTTCATATTTAAAGTATAGGTTTGCGCTATATAAGTATCGGGTCACGGTGCATTAAACATTTTTTGGTAAAGCATTTTAACCAACAACTTTTAATACCAGTTGTGCTTTATTATTTGTGCAAGGCTGAGTTCAGAATAACGTGCCAGGTGTTATCAGTTGTAGTGGTTAAATAATTAATAGTAGCTCCCAAACAATACACTATGTGATCTAGCTGGTGATTGGTCGCTATGCACATATGCCTCTTGTAATTGGCTTACCAGATGTGTTCAGCTAGGTCCCAGTAGTGCATTATTGCTCTAGAGATGACTTGAATTATGAGTTTAATCCCTTTTGTAGGAGATAAATACATGGTCATTTGCAAGCCACAGTGCCGTAATAAAATGCCCTAACACATTCTAGATTATATCTTTGCACTTAATTGTACCTTTAACCCCTTTATCCTAAGGGATGTATATACACACCATGCAGTACATTGCCTATCGTGTATATACGTCCGAGCTGCAGGAAGCTCCAGCAGTCTCGGCTGTAAAGTCCCTGAGCTCCAGGCATCTGCCTGCATATGGAACCAGAACCGTCTGTAACGATCATCTGCTGGTGCCAGCAGGAGGTGTGAGAGGGAAAGCGGGTGGGCGGTCCAGCAGCAGAGGGGGAGGGAGTGGGATGGGTCCTAAGCTTCTATATAAAAATATGAAGGGAGAGGGAGGAATGGGGAGCTACACTACAGAAACAAATGTGGGGTGAGAGGGTAGGACACCCTAGCTAATGATTGCCGGAGGGAGTGGAAGTGGGGGACCACTACACTACAGAAAAAAACAAACATGTATGTACAGGTATTGTCAGACAGCTGCCAGTACTAAAGATGTCTGTAATTAGTTGGAGGGGGAAGGTTGAGGAGGATCTCTACACCTCAGAATAAACAAATATATATATATATAAGATGGTGTGACCAATGGGGATGAGGGAGGGAAGAGAGCTGCTTGGGAGGTGTCAGGTGGGAGGGTAATCTCTAGATTGCAGCTAAAATTAACATTACAAGCTACCTTATTAACCCCTTCACTGCCGGGAATAATAGAAGTGTGGTGCGCAGCTACAATAAGTGGCATTATATTTACCAAAAACCAATGGCGAAGCTATGTATGTCTGCTATTTATATATCCTAGGGAAGTATTTACAATCATTTGTGTTATGATTGCACAAGCTGTATGTAAATAATTTAAGTGAGAAACCCAAAGTTTGTGAAAAAATTAAAAAAAAAATCTTATATAATTACTTTTGGCGGTGAAATGGTTGCATAAAATATACCAAAATGGGCCTAGATCAATACCTTGGGTTGTCTACTTAAATATTTATATATATTTTTGACAGGTAAATTAAAAAAAAAAAACAAGTCTCAATTTCTGTTTAAATGGAGTGATAGCAAAAATGCTAAAAAAAATTCTGTTATTCTCTGAAATTCCCAGTAGTGAAGGGGTTAATACTAGGATTGAAAGCGCTATGAGGAGAGGTTAGCCAAATCTGGCCTGTTTACTCGAGAAAAGGGACACACAATTATAATTACTTTATAGAAATTGAGAGTTGGCAGGAGAGCTGTTTATTCCAAGAAAAAAGTTTTTGACAAAAGGTCACACTTTAAAGCTAAAGGAAAAGCGATTAAAAGGTTTTTCCTCGGTAAGAGCAATCACAATGTGGAACTTTGCCTGATGAGGTTGCAGCTGACAATACAAGAGACAGCTTTAAAGGGGGCTTAAATATATTTTGTGCTTATAACAAACTCCACAGTTATGACTGTTAAATAGCTGGGGGGGGGGGTTATAAAATAATTGAATATTTTAAACACATGACTGTTTAATCTGAGCTATGCAGTTATTTTATGTAAATAACATGTTTGTGCTAATGATACATTAGTTTATATTGTTTTATTTCCTGACGTAAGTTAATCATGTTGTAACACAGACATTGGTTATACATTAAACTTATAGACAGAAGTCTGAATGGCTTTAAAAGTTAAACTCAATGGATGATTTGTCTTCTTTCAACCTCATCTACTATGTTACTATGCAAGACTGGTTGCTAAACAGAGATTTACAGAGGGGCAGTATAAAACAGAATGAAAGACTCATAAAAATGTTCCTCAGAGGGAGAATATCTTTAAATGAACAATGAACTCAGGCAAGCAGCTGATAGAAGTTAATTGTATGCAGCTGCAGGAACACCCTCTTTAAATGGCTTGATCTCTCTCTCACCCCCAATGGGAGGCTAAATATGCTACTGCTTCTTTTTTACAAAATCAAATATTTCAAATTAAAAAATAATTAATTACAATTTAATATACTCCAGCAGGTAAAAATGGTTAATTGGAAACATATTAACCCCTTGAGCCTATTGAACATTGGCACTATGATACACAGAACGTGTGTGACCCTGCAGACAGTAGAGCCAGTGGGGGAATGAAGGAGGCAGGTGCGGGATCTATTGCAGGAGGTAGAGGCGGGTCCCTACACTACAGAAAATGTCTTGGCAGGGGAGAGGGAAGGAGGTGTCCCTACACAACAGAAGTTATGTAATCAGTTGGAGAGGAGCGGTGGATCCCTGCACTACAGAAAAATGAAATGCCCTAAATTTTTACTGGCAGACTAGCTGCCATTAACAAACATGGTGGTGACCAGTGAGAGGGGGAGGAAAAAGAGCTGTTTGTATGGGATCAGGGAGGGATCCCTACACTACACACAATAAAAAAAAAAAAATTGCCATATATTGAAAGCTCTCTTTATGCCCCCCCCCCCAAATAATATATATATATATATATCTCCAAACACACTACAAAGAAATAACTTGCACCTGGTTTCTTCAATAAGAATGATACTACTTTATTCACATATTGTGGTACACTTCACACCCAAAAACATCCAACGTTTCGGTCCTCCACCTGGGACCTTTATCAAGGATACAACACAAACTTAAACACCCACCTTAAATAGTATTCCACATAGGAATCTATAGACACTTCTCATCTGAAAATCACCAAACAAGAACAGCAGGCACCAACTTCCTGTGATGACATCATCACAAAATTAACAAAAAAACTACTAAACTAAAGCTTAGAAAAAAGTACTGAAAACAAATTTCCACATCAAAATAAACATCAGGAGGGCTGAATTGCATAATTGTGCTACATATTCTATGCATAGGCCATCAAAAAATAAAAAATGATCAGTCGTCATGGCAACAGAAAAAAAAAAAAGGCAAATTACAAAAATGTGTCCCTAGGTTATTTACATATACACACAAAAGTACTAATTTTAAGTACCAATCAAAATCACAGTAGGGTAAATCATACTCCATAAAATACTGAGCACATTACTTACTTATTCTATTTCACACTAATCCTAACTAATTTGAGTAAGATGACCAAAAGATATGATTCAAGATAAAACTTAACCACATAGTTAATGCAATAAAAGAAAACAAAAACAAACAGCAACTAAAGTATCTTTCATCCAAAAAACATGAGAGCCAGACTTGCTTATTGAGACCCCAGGGTGCCATCGTTTGCAACTTATAAATCCACTCAATCTCTCTTCTGAGTAGTAATTTATTCACATCCCCACCTCTGGGGGGTCTGTTGACTTGATCTATAGGCATACAGCGAAGGTCGGTGACCGTATGTTTCTCTTGAATAAAATGCAATGTTACTGGCTGGTCACTCTTTCCTTTCTTCAGGGCTTTTCTTATGCTTGACCGGTGATTGGCCATTCTGTCCTTCAGGGGGCACTCCGTTTTGCCTACATAGGTAAGGCCACACGGGCATTTAATAATGTAGATCACCATCTGCGAAGAACAGGTTAATCTATGCTTCAAATAGATCATTTTGCCCGTCCTAGGGTGACTGAACGAATTGCCCACAATAAGGCTGTTGCAGGTTATACAGCCATCTGACCTATGGCAGCCTGGGTTAATGTCCCAACTCCTGAAGTCATAACTTTAAATAGGGTCAGTTCAAACCAAAAGGTCCTTCAAACTTTTTCCTCTTCTATATCCAATCAGAGGGCGGGGTTTTGAAAACACCCTTCAAAGAGTCATCTGTAGATACACTGTCCCAATACGTGTATATTGATTGTTTCATCTGCTGAGTGACTAAATTAAACCTAGGGGTAAAGACACATGAAGGTGGTTCAGAGCTTGCCATCTTACCATCTTATGTCTCTTGGTCATCTTACTTCTTATTCTAGAATTCTCAACACTTTTTAACGAAAAGCATCTATCAAGGAATTTGTTGGTCATTTCCTCCTCCCTAACCTTTATCTGTCCCTCATCAGAGACAATTCTATTGATCCATGAAAATTGGCTAAGAGGTAAGCTATCCAATAGTGATTTGGGGTGAAAACTGGAAGCCAAAAGCAGTGAATTTCTATCTGTATCCTTCAAATAAAGGTCAGTCTGTAGCACCCCTCCCTGCTTCACTACCATCACATCCAAGTATGGAATATGAGTGTAGCTCGCATTCATAGTAAATCTGATTTTCGAGGGAATCCTATTCAACTTGTTAATAAACTCAGTCAGTTTGTCCATAGTGTCAGTCCATAAAAAAAACAGGTCATCGATATATCTACAATAACCTTTTATCTTGTCACCAAATTCAATATCTCCCAAGATGTGTCGCTGTTCATATTCAAACATTAACATGTTGGCCAGTGATGGGGCCACATTTGAACCCATTGCTGTCCCAACCCTTTGTCTATAGTATGACTTCTCAAATTTCAAATAATTATTAGACAAAATAAAATCCAACAGTTCCAATAGAAAACTGCTACAAGGACCATTATACTGACCACTTTTCTTGATAACCCCCAGCACACTATCAATGTCCTCCTGTATGTCTATGTTAGTATACAGACTAGAAACATCTAAGGTTACTAAAATCATGTCAGACCTTATTTCACCAATATCTTTTAACCTTTCATCTTTTAGTTTTATCTTAGATCATATCTCTTGGTCATCTTACTCAAATCAGTTAGGATTAGTGTTTAATTAATAAGTAATGTGCTCAGTATTTTATAGAGTATGATTTACCCTACTGTGATTTTGATTGGTACTTAAAATTAGTACTTTTTTGTATATATATCTAAATAACCTTAGGACAGGAGGCAGCAACTTCCGTTTTTGTAATTTTACGGGGACGGGGGGGACGGTTCTGTTGCCATGACAACGGATCATTTTTTGTTTTTTGATGATCTATGCATAGAATATGTAGCACAAGGATACGATTCAGCCCTTTTGATGTGGAAATTTGTTTTCAGTATTTTTTTCTAAACTTTACTTTAGTAGTTTTTTTTTGTTAATTTTGTGATGATGTTATCACAGGAAGTTGGTGCCTGATGATCCTGTTTGGTGATTTTCAGATGAGAAGTGTCTATAGATTCCTATGTGGAATACTATTTAAGGTGGGTGTTTAAGTTTGTGTTGTATCCTTGATAAAGGTTCCAGGTGGAGGACCGAAACGTTGGATGTTTTTGAATGTGAAGTGTACCACAATATGTGAATAAAGTGGTAACATCCTTATGGAAGAAACTGGGTGCAAGTTATTTCTTTTGAGTATATATATATATATATATATATATATATATATATTTATATATATATATATATATATATAGATTTCATATGTCAATAAAAAAACAGGCTATATTTCTACTGTACTTTGAGCATAACAATGTCTAAAGTATACATGAGAGAGACAGTATTAACCCCTTAACGACCAGAGATGTACTCTGTAAGTCGCTGGTCTTTCTATGGGGGTGCCTTTTTCAATAGCACGGTCTTGCTGCCAGCGACAAGACCAGGTTATTTTAGCAAGTCTGCAGGAGGGAGGCAGGGTTCAATACCGCAGTCTTGCCGCAAGCAGACAATCCCTTAATGACCAGCGACGTACATGATTAAGCATGTTAAAAGCATTTTTTTGGAACATTACAGTTAAATAAAAGTTGTTTAAATTAAAACTGAAATGCATATCTGCTCACAAATGATCAAATTCTCTCAGCCACTATATAAGGATAATTTCCACAGCCATCTTGGGTGACAGCGAAAAGCCTCCACTGGGCTGACAAGAAATGCCAATGTTTTCAGAGGGACCATAAAAGATTTTATTCTTTTAGTTCAGTGAGTACATTTTGGAAATACTATTACTCAGATAAAACAAACAGATGCTGTACTTCTATAAAAAACAATAACATCACATGATCCATGCTTCAGCTTGCTATATCATTTTTTTTCTTCTACAAGTGCCCACATCTGCCTTGTAGTGTGATGCAGTGATGATATATTACTTTTATTCTACAAATCCAGATATACACATACACAGTAGCACTTTTCTCTCAATTTTCCCTCCCTTGTCAGACGCTTCTATATTCAGTTTGTAGAAGTGAGGAGCGCTATAGGGAAGAAACTTGGCTCTTGGGACATAAAATTGAGAACTATGCCTTAGACTACCTTTCCAGTCTCCAAAATATCTAATCTAGAAGCCTATTCACTAAAGAATGTAATGGTGAGCAAGCTTTAGTGAAAAGTTGTTTAAAATAAAGCCGACATTTGGAAAATAACAGAGATTTGAGTAGATGCTCCAACAGGAACATTGTTATAGAAACACTAAGGGCTGCAGCCCCAAGCATTTAAATAAAGAGTCTGAAGTATCCTTAAAGGGACATAACAGACACATTAAAATTATGAATGGACACATTTTTGCATTACACATGTATTAGCAAAAATACTATTATTAAAATGTATTGTTTCATTTATATGTTGTTCTGTGCACCCACATTTAAACAGAGTTTGCGCTGAGGCAGTTGTCATTTGCATCATGTTTGCGATGATGAAAACAAAGTTATTACTACTGAGAAGCTCTCTAAGCAGATGTGGTATTGAATGCAGATGCACATAGCATATCTAGATATGCTCTGCGTTTGTGCATTGTAAAATATGTCACTCACACATTGATAGCTTTTGCTAGAATCATTTATGCTAATAAATTTGTTGTTTTTTTTTAAATATTCTATTCAAAATTAAAATGCACTTATATGAATTTCATGCTAAAGCTATATAACTTTTTATATGGGATAATAGACAATTCTCCTTCAAACATATCAGCACTGGAATTCAGTGATAGCTACATTTCAACATGGTAGCACCCACCACTTAAAAGGGACCGGAAACCCCAAAATTTAATTAATGATTCGGATAGAACAAACAATTTTAAACAACTTTCAATTTTACTTTCATAATTAAATATCCTTATTTCTCTTGTTATCCTTTGCTGAAGTAACAGCATTGCACTACTGGCAGCTAGCCGAACACATCTAGTTAGCCAATCACAAGAGACAAATGTGTGCAGGCACCAATCAGCAGCTAGCTCCCACTAGTGTAGGATATGTGCGTATTATTTTTCAACAATTGATATCAAGGAAACAAAGCAAATATGAAAGTAGAAGTGATTTTAAAATGACATGCTCTATCTGATTCTTGCAAGTTCAATGTTAACTTTCATATCCCGTTAAAATTTGATATATTAATGCCAGACTACAAGTGGAGTTCTGATTGCACGAAAAGTAAGCTTTTTGCGCTTGTTGAGTCGCGCCGGTATTATGATTTGAAAGTAAAAAGTTACCTGATCGCATATTCTAATGTGTACTAACCCGAAATGAAAATATGAATATTTCACATTCCAATGTTCTGCACATAGCAGAATATGTTCTATTTATGTATAAATACATATTTCTACATATATCTATCTGATGGTATTTTGGTACAAGATATATCTATATTTATATATACACATGATTATATATAGGTATAGATATATACAGAATATATAAGAATATCTATTTATAAATACTTAGAACATATTCCCCTATGTGTAGATCATTGGAATGTGAAATATTTACAGTAAATACATAGTTCAAATCTTTATTAAATATGAATATTGCATAAATATGTTATTTCATGTTTTTATCTACTTAACTGCCAAGGGCTCCAAAGCACTTCTATATAGGTCTATATATGTATACATGTGTACAGTATGTATGTATGTGTTTATATGTGTATATATGTCTGTAAATACATATATACAATTCTACACATATAAATACATATGTACACATATATAGACATTTGTATATACAGTATCTTACAAAACTGAGTGCACCCCTCACATTTTTGTAAATATTTTATTATATCTTTTCATATGACAACATTGAAGAAATGACACTTTGCTACAATGTAAAGTAGTGAGTGTACAGCCTGTATAACAGTGTAAATTTGCTGTCCCCTCAAAATAACTCAACACTCAGCCATTTATGTCTAAACCGTTGGCAACAAAAGTGAGTACACCCCTAAGTGGAAATGTCCAAATTGGGCCCAAAGTGTCAAGATTTTGTGTGGCCACCATTATTTTCCAGCACTGCCTTAACCCTCTTGAGCATGGAGTTCACCAGAGCTTCACAGGTTGCCACTGGAGTTCTCTTCCACTCCTTCATGACGACATCACGGAGCTGGTGGATGTTGGAGACCTTGCGCTCCTCCACCTTCCTTTTGAGGATGCTCCACAGATGCTCAATAGGGTTTAGGTCTGGAGACATGCTTGGCCAGTCCATCAACTTTACTCTCAGCTTCTTTAGCAAGGCAGTGGTCGTCTTGGAGGTGTGTTTGGGGTCATTATCATGTTGGAATACTGCCCTGCGGCCCAGTCTCCGCTTCAGTATGTCACAGTAAATGTTGGCATTCATGGTTCCCTCAATGAACTGTAGCTCCCCAGTGCCGGCAGCACTCATGCAGGCCCAGACCATGACACTCCCACCACCATGCTTGACTGTAGGCAAGACACACTTGTCTTTGTAATACTTACCTGGTTGCCACCACACACGCTTGACACCATCTCAACCAAATAAGTTTATCTTGGTCTCATTGGACCACAGGACATGGTTCCAGTAATCCATGTCCTTAGTCTGTCTTCAGCAAATTGTTTGCGGGCTTTCTTGTGCATCATCTTTAGAAGAGGCTTCCTTCTGCGACGACAGGCATGCAGACCAATTTGATGCAGTGTGCGGCCTATGGTCTGAGCACTGACAGGCTGAACCCCCACCCCTTCAACTGCTGCAGTAATGCTGGCAGCACTCATAAGTCTATTTCCCAAAGACAACCTCTAAATGTGACGCTGAGCATGTGCACTCAACTTCTTTGGTCAACCATGGCAAGGCCTGTTATGAGTGGAACCTGTCCTGTGAAACCGCTTTATGGTCTTGCCCACTGTGCTGCAGCTCAGTTTCAGGGTCTTGGCAATCTTCTTATAGCCTATGCCATCTTTATGTAGAGCAACAATTTTTTTTCCAGATCCTCAGAGTTCTTTGCCATGAGGTGCCATGTTGAACTTCCAGTGACCAGTATGAGAGAGTGTGAGAGCAATAACACCAAATTTAACACACCTGCTCCCCATTCACACCTGAGACCTTGTAACACTAACGAGTCACATGACACCAGGGAGGGAAAATGGCTAATTGGGCCCAATTTGGACATTTCCACTTAGGCATGTACTCACTTTTGTTGCCAACGGTTTAGACATTATTGGCTGTGTGTTGAGTTATTTTGAGGGGACAGCAAATGTACACTGTTATACAGGCTGTACACTCACTAATTTACATTGTAGCAAAGTGTCATTTCTTCAGTGCTGTCACATGAAAAGATATAAAATATTTACAAAAATGTGAGGGGTGTACTCAGTTTTGTGAGGCACTGTACATACATATACATCATTAGAGATGTATCTCAATGTTAAAGTCCTTTGCCTGCCTTTTTTTTTCCTAACACCTGAGACCACATATCTGAGCATTTATAACTTTTTTGTGCAAATTTATTTTTTTAATAATTTTTATTAGATGGTTTTATTATGAGTGAAACTGTACCTTGTAATGTATTTTTTATATGTTTTGTGACACTTTTATGTTTTGCTAAACAGGTAACCACACCTCTGAGGACGCATTTATCATTTGATTATTGTGATCACACGATTGCGTTTACGCTCAACTCATTATAAGAGCGCAATTTTACCTAGGCGCAAACGATTGCGAAATCCTGAGCGCAAACGTTTGTGCTCCACTTGTAATCTGTCCCAAAATATTTAGTAAAACAGTTTTGAAATATAATTTCATTATTTATTTTCCCCCTTTTCATATAAGATAGCTCTGAAAAATTTCCCTTTGCTGCCAGTAGGGCAATGCTGCTCTGGAACAGACTTAAGCTATGTGTTTAACTCATATGCAAGGGTTAACAACAGAATGCAATAATAAGAGTCTCCTACATTCTTACGTTATCTGAGGCAGTATGGTCAAGGGTGTGGAAAGATTGCTAATGTTTTAATGAATATGCTTACCAGAACAACACAGAAATCGGAGTGATTATTAAATGGACAGTCTAATGAATGCTCTAATTTGTATGTTATTTTTGAACTAATAATGTATTTAAGCCAAACAATGCAACTACTAAACATAACATGGCCAGTGATTGGTGGGTCATACAACTGTCACTCCTGATTGGATCACCTAAGCATGATCTTCAGCAAACAAGCTGTATAGAACATATGATTTAAAGAAAGACTGTAGTGTGTTCACTCCATTTAGTTTGTATAGGAGACAGGAAGAGGAAGCGTAAAGCAGGATATCAAAAAGAAGTAAAAACAGAACAAAAAGGATTTCAATAAAATGTAACAAAGAGGGGCCTTATAAAAACTCTCATTAACTACTTGGATGCTAGAATGCATCCAAGGGGTTACCCTGCACCTAGATCTAAACCTATGTACCCCAATATCACCATTAAACTGCCATTAGGCTGAATGATTTCTATAAGTTATTGTCCCCTGGCACTGGCTGTGACTGATGTCATAGACAAAGATAGTAGAACACAAAATTGTTTTAAGTATTAATATTAATGTTCAAAAGATACAGAATGTGAAAAGACAACACAGATATATATATAAAAAATGATAGGCTTCAGTTTATCCACATTAAAATGAATTGAACAAAATGGTAGAAGTGCTGACCTTTTGGATTAATCCATAACTCTACATTATTATCTATCAGAGCAGTACCTTCTTCAGACATTTTACATACACATGAGTGAGTTGTCACTGACATGATAACATAGTCTTTACAAGAATGGTTTCATTCAGCTAATTAGAGTTTCTTCTATAATATCAGACAGAATTGCTAATAACACAGCTACAACAAAAACATTTCCACAACATTTAAATATTAAATCTATAGCAACTTATTTGTTTTTGTTTCAGAAGTACAGGGATATGTGAAAAAAAGGTGTGTTTAGCATTGAAGGGGATTATATTTTCATGCTCTTCCACTCTACACACACATGCTCAGACCGACCCCCCTCCCCTAGATTTCTCCTTACCCGACAAGGAGGGGGAGAGTTCAACATTTTTCTAGTGGGGAGGAGAGTCTGCCTTTGTGCTCCTTTAGACCCCCCCTCTCATTCTGCCCAATCGCAGAGCAAAGACTGAAATCCTCCATTTGAGGGGGTGTCACTGGTGCACACGGTCTGAGATGGCGTCCCATGGGGCAATGGTGTATTGGGGGGGGTCAATAATTCTACACATGCATAGCTCACTTTAGATTTCATAACATATCATTTTATTTCCTAAAAATACAGGAAAGGCAACATGTATTTCCAACAAACAAAAAAATATTGATATGGTTATAAAATAAAACAATTAATTATAAGATATTTGCTGCTGCTGTCATAGAGACTCATGTCTCTCTGTGTGCAGTGTTCCTAGCTGCCTGCCACAGCTTAAGTTGTTATAACTCTAGTGAAATATTGAAACATATTTTTGCTGTCATAAATGAAATGCATGCATGCACACTGAAGGACAGATATACACTTCTATATCGGAAATTACACTAAATAACACATACATTTATATAAACCCTCCTTAAAATTCTTTCTAGAACCTAACTTATCAATTTAAATATAAAGCTATATATGTGCTTACTTTAACTTTGTTTAGAATAGCTTCCCCCCCATTATCTTACATTATATAATAAAATTGTGTTGCTTTGTAAATCCCTATATAATACTCTGTATTCATCCTTATAACTACATACTGCTTTATATAAGTATTATTATTAGAATTATAAAGTATAATTATAAATTAAAGGGACAGTCAACACCAGAATTCTTGTTGTTTAAAAATATAGATAATCCCTTTATTACCCATTCCCCAGTTTTGCATAACCCACACTGTTATATTAATATACTTTTTACTTCTGTGACTAACTGGTATCTAAGCATCTTCTGACTGCCCCTAATCACATGACTTTTAGTTATTATCTATTGACTTGCATTTTTGCCAATTAGTGAAGTGTCTGCCACTACAATGCTATCTATATGGTCTACATGAGCTAGCACTCCCCTGCTGTGAAAAGCTAATAAAAAAGAGGCGGCCTTCAAGGGCTTAAAAATGATCATATGAGCCTTCCTAGGTTTGCTTTCAACTAGAATACCAAGAGAACAAAGCAAAATTGTTGATAAAAGTAAATTGGAAAGTTGTTTAAAATTACATGCCCTATTTGAAAAATTAAAGGTTTTTTTGGACTTGACTGTCCCTTTAACAATATACATTGTTTTCTAATGTCTATTAAAAGAGAAAAAAAACTTTTCTCCATAAACCTAAGTCATCTGTAATTTTTCTTAAATGTACATTGTAATACAAACTTTGCAACATTCATTGCTTTAAAAAAGGCTGCTTGGCCTTTTTGTAACTCTGAGTGTGCCAAAGGGAGTGTGGAAAAAATGCAGATCTAGGAGCCTTGCAAGCGTCTGAATTGTGCATCTGCTGTGTGCATCTGCTTGTCTGTCAGTTAAAGGGACAGTTAAAGGGACATGAAACCCAAATTGTTTCTTTCATTATTTAGAAAGCGTATGCAGTTTTAAAAAAACTTTCTAATTTACTTCTATTATCTAATTTGCTTCATTCTCTTGATACCCTTTGTTGAAAAGCATATCTAGATAGGCTCAGTGGCTGCACATAGATGCCTCGTGTGATTGGTCACCCATGTGCATTGCTGTTTCTTCAACAAAGGATGTCAAAAGAATGAAGCAAAGTAAATCGGAATGTTGTTTAAAATTGTATTCGCTATCTGAATCCTGAAATAAATATTTTGGGTTTCATGTCACTTTAAGTCAAAATTAAACTTTCATTATTCAGATAGATCATGCAATATTAAACATCTTTCCAAATTACTTCCATTAACAAAATGTGCACAATCTTTTTATATGTGCAAGAATTCACAGCATATACGTATATGCATTTGTGATTGGTTGATGGCTGTCACATTATACAGGGGGAGTGGAAATAGACATAACTTTGTCAGAAAAAAAAATCTACTACTCATTTGAAGTTCAGACTAAGTGCTATTGCATTGTTTTTTTATTGTGCATTTGTTGATTATGCAAATCTACTGTTTTTACTGGTCCTTAAACCAGTGTTTCTCAACTCCAGTCCTCGGGACCCTTAACAGGCCAGATATTCATTATATCTTAACTACAGCGCAGGTTAAATAATCAACTGATCAGTACCCATGGTTACTAACCTGCTCTCGCCCTTCAGATGATTATTTCACCTGTGCTCTAGTTAAGATATAATGAATATCTGGCCTGTTAAATATCCTGACTGGAGTTGAGAAACACTGCAAACGTTCATGATTCAGATAGGGGCATGCAATTTTAAACAACTTTCCTATTTACTTTTATAATCAAATTTGCTTTGTTCTTTTGGTATTTTTTATGAAGGCTAAACCTAGGTAGGCTCATATGCTAATTTCTAAGCCTTCAGTTATTTTCATTAGCTTTTTACAGAGCTAGTTCATGAGTATCATATAGATAATATTGTGCTCATTGTGGAGTTATTTATGAGTCAGCACTGATTGGCTAAAATGCAAGTCTGCCAAAAGAACTGAGATAAGGGAGCAGTCTGCAGTGGCTTAGATACAAGTCAATCACAGGTAAAAAAAAGTGTATTAATAAAACAGTGTTGGTTATGCAAAACTAAGGAATGGGTAATAAAGGGATTATCTAACTTTTTAAACAATATTTTTTTTTAAAGTAGACTGTCCCTTTAACCACGTGCACATAGTATACACACCAATCAGTGGATGCTTATGCCACTGAGACTGGCACCTTGTGTGTAAGCACATTTTTAAGAGAGAGAGAAGTGTTTCTGTATACAAATATATCTAAAGTAGGGTTAACACCTTTTCTTTAAAAAAAATACCAGCAATGTTCTTTTGCATAAATTTACATACATTAGAAACTAAAGCTGCTAGGGCTGATTTTACATGATCATTGGTTTATAATTAGATTCTAACATGTTCATGAGAAATTTCACCATGATTGAATCTTTATTTCTATATTTAATCTTTATTAACAACTTTGACCAGAACCTTAAAAATACCAGCAATTTCAGTAAAATACTGGCTGGGTGGCAACCCTAAGGTAATCCAAAAAAGTTAACAGTCAAAAGTAAATTTACAGGAAGCATTGCTCCTGGGATTTATCAAGACTTGTAGAAGAATGTGTTTTATTGCTTTTATGAAAATATTCCATATAAGTCAGAAGGAAACAGAAGGACCACCCAGCCAACCCCACCGTTTCTGGTAATGTTACAACTATGCACAATATTGATGTTACACGTACCTGGAGAATCCCTTTCCACAGCTTTGACATATGTAGGGCTTTCCTACTGAGCCATCATGGGAGCGCACATGGTAGGACATTCTGTCTTTGCGTTTGAATCGAAGGCCACATACAGGACATGAGTATGGCTTCTCTCCAGAATGAGACAGCTTGTGGCGGTTTAGATGGTACACGTCCCTAAAGATCTTTCCACATATATCACAAGCAACCTGCTTCCTTGCTCGGTTCCTTTTCCTGGGAGTATCTGATTCCTCCTGCCCCAGTCCATTCTCCCCCAGACGGGAGGTCTGTAATTCCCCATATCCAAGCTGGAGACTTGTGACCCCATGCTGTGCCTCATGCTGCCGTAATCGTAAAGGGTCAGTGAAGACTTTATCACACAGCCCACAAGGAAGCACCCCAGTTTCTCGTAACCCACCCATTGCACCAAAGAGCACAGAGTCCAAGACACTGGGCTTCCTTGGTCTCCCCCGACCTCGTCTTCCCCCTAAACCATGTATTCCAACTTGATATTGGGGAGATAGCATATGTGGGGTTCCTCCAAGTGCCAGCAGCGAGGCCTGACTTGGCACCGCTGGCCCTGGACGAACTGAGTCCTCTTCTTCTTCTCCCAGTGACCCAGCAATGCCTGTACCCATCACAGCTCCATTAGTCATATCCAATGGGAAGCCAAGATCTGAGGCTCCAGGACGGAATAGCATAAGATCTGGGCGTGATTGAGGCACCAGGATTTGCACATTGGACTGCTTAATTACCTCCTGGCAAATGTCAATGACAGAACGCATAAGAAGGAACTTGGCAGCTGTCATAAGTTCAGGGAAGCTTTCCAGTCGAATCACAATTCGGGATGTATATGCAAAGTCTAAAATGTCCCCAAAAACTTTGGAGCTAATGGTATGCATCTCTAGCTCTCGTGGGTTTGGCCCCTCTGAGTCTCCCAATACTGACTCAAAGTATTGACTGCAGGCTGCTAGCACAGCACGGTGGGCAGGAAAACTATCCTCTCCCACCCGAAGGACCACATCACAAAAACGGCTTCCACTCTTACGCTGCTGATTGAGGTTCTGTAGAAGATCTAAACTGTGCTGGCTCACCTGATAGGTGTAATAAGAGGGTCCACAGGCCTCCGACAGACGTTCCATGCTGCAATATGGAGGAATTTGGGTGATATTAGTCTATCCCTATGTCTATTTTGGATTAAAGTTTGGTTTGTTCATACAAGGGTCTCTATAATGGAGACTAACACAACAATTGCAATCAAATAGGCCTTAAACAAATAAATGTTTCTAAGTATAAAAAGGGTGTAATATAGTTGTTTATCTCATTTTTTTTTTTTTAAAAAGGCTATATATGAGGGAATAAAGTATCATATTCCCTCAGTTTTTAAATATGTTGGTTTGGGATTCTATAAAATCTTGATAATAGAATATATATTTTGTTTTTGTAATTTTTTTTTTACAAAGTTAGTAACAGTGTTTAAGTGCTATGCTATAAATGACTTGTGCAACCTGTTAAAGGTAAATTATAGACATGAATACAGCAATAGTGTAATGAATGCCAGGTTTGGGGTGATAACAGTTCCTATCCATGTACATTGTACACATATGTAAATGACCTGTATTATTTACTGGTGCATCCCTAACAGGTATTTATGATGCAGATGCACATCAATGAGTGAGTGAGTGTCCTAACTTTTTTTTTTTAACACACACACAGCTTTCTGTGTGACAATGTTTGTAAATAAGGTAACCAATGTTACAATCTATAACTCTAAATACAAATGAGGGTGGATATATGATGTACGTATACAGGTCTCTTTATAAGGGACCCCATACGTTTTGGTATGGCAGAGGTAGGGTTCATAGAGTGTCTGAAGGTTTGGAGGCAAACTCAATACAGGTGGAGCAGGAGTACAATTGTGGGTTCTTATTGATGGGTCAGGTGGTTGGTTTAGGCTACCTCAGAGAGTAAAGCCGTTAAAATAATGGTTATAATAATACAATTGCAGCTTTATGTTTCCTGGGAAGGGGTAAATTATGAGTAGGTGGTCTAGAACAGGGGTACATTGGGAGTCATTATGGGGGGGGGGGCTTGTCATATATTGGGGGTCGGGGATGTCACCTGGGTGCGCGTTCTCGCCAGGCTCCTCCCCCTGTCAGACGTGCACGCGCTGTGCAGGAATCCCGGGCCTTCAGCGCGTGCGTTCGTTAGACCTTCTCACTTATTCTTGCACCTCCACCACGGGGACATTAGAGATCGACACCCCTAACCGGGACCCCCCCACACCGGGAAAGCTGGCAGCTCCGGCCTGGTCTTCCGCAGCCTCTTTGTGTCTGATCCCCCCCAGGCTGAGAATCTGCGTCCGCCCCCCCGGCCCCCCTCCCTCTGAGCACTCCCCCCGCCCTTGTGTTCAGCCTGGGAGACCCCGCAGAATACCGACCCCCCCGAGATGATACACATTTACACTATGGACACATAGACTTTAATTCGTGATTAATGAACGCACCCAACCCCCCTCCCCCAGTAAAGCTGTGTTCCGGAATAAATACAGTTTATATATGTGCTTCTGCGTGTGTGTGTGTGTGTGTATATATATATATATTATATATATATATATATATGTGTGTGTGTGTGTGTAACAGTATATATATATATCATCACAAATAGCCCCAGAGAAATGTAATTCTATCTCTATTATTATGTTTAGTTCTATTAGTAAGTATGTCCTCTCGATATCCCCACACCTCTTGTTTGTGCATTCATCTAAACACCCCCTTTCAACCATTTGTTTCTCTACACCATTTAGGCATCTCAGAAATATGTTAGTTACACCCATGTACAAGTTCATATTAAAAACTATTTTGTGACCTCTTTCAGAACGCAATGTTTTACTGCCCCTTAGTGAGCTACTCATTAAAACAACTCCTGTACTTGTCTTCCTTATTCCTAAATCGCATATCTGCCCTATCACATACCTAGGCTTATTTCTGTTACTTGTTGAAATACTTTTATTTTTAACTTTATTAATACTGTGGCATAAAGTTTGTGCGCTTTTTATTAGGATGAACAACATGCACCAATATGATAGTTACAATGAGTGGTATACTCATGAGAGCTGACTATCCAACATGAACATGAAGGAAAACATTTTTTGTTTTATTCCAGTACATTAGAAGGAGAGGGGGCTGCAGCTCTCAGCATTGGGGAAATCACATTATATAAGTTGAGTTCTATTTAGAGGTTGTTAGAACTGTCAAATAATTTACATGGGCCTATTCAAGTGTTAAAGTGCTTACTTGTAGTTTGCTTATCTATCCTGGAGCACAACTCTCTATAATACAAAATATATAAATGGTAATATTTTGTATATGTATCCCCCAGTATTGAAAGGTACAAGTTTTCAAGAAACGTGACATTCAATCTTACACAAGCAGGTCCCCTTTCAAAATTAGAAATTAATTTTCTTATTGATAGACTTAGATGTGTCTATGCATGAATTCACAAACTTTAATAATAATCCCTAAATACATTTAATTAATTCCTGAGAATTTCAAATTGTCTTTGTATATACATAGGGCTAGATTACAAGTGGGGAGCTAATGTGCAATAACCAGTTCGACTGTACTCATATAACAACTACTAGAAAGTCCATTCAGCTACCTCTCCTTCAGAGGCTGCAAAAAGTTCCGCCCCCTCACTCTACCGCCTAGGCAAGTGCCTTGTTTGCCTAAGTAGTAATACGATATATATATATATATATATATATATATATATATGTGTGTATATATTCTTATAGATCTACAGGTAGCCTTCAGTTTACGCCGGGGTTAGGTTCCAGAAGGAATGGTTGTAAATCGAAATTGTTGTAAATTGAAACCCAGTTTATAATGTCAATGGGAGGGAGTTAGGTTCCAGGCCCCTCTCAAAATTGTCATAAGTAACACTTAATACATTATTTTTAAAGCTTTGAAATGAAGACTTTAAAAGCTAAAAAGCATTATAAACCTAATAAAATAATCACGCAACACAGAATATATAATTAAACTAAGTTAAATGAACAAAAACATTTGCTAAACATTATTATAAACCTAATAAAATAATCACACAACACAGACTTCACTTGCATTTTTCTGCAGTTCTTTCTATGCATTCCATTCTGGACTGATTTATAGACAGGAAGATCTTGTTCCTTTGAAATCTGCTCGATAGCTCAGGTCTGGTTACACGGATTAATTTCAGCTTGCTTGGCTTTGCTGCAACACAAGCCGACAGCTCCACCTACTGGCTATTTTAATAAATGCACTGCTTCTCAATGCTTTTCAATAGCAGTCACATGACTGGAAAAAAAGGTTGTTATTCTTAAACGGTGTAAATTGAACCGTTGTAAAACGAAGGCCACCTGTATAGGTATAGCTATGGGGTTTTAAAAAAAAAAAATATATATATATGTATTTATAGAAATATATATTTTAAAATAAAAATAACATTTTCTTCTATGTGAAGACCATTGGGAATATAAAGTATTTGTAACTCACTTCGGGTTTAGTGTAGTTGGTCTAACGCAGTGTCGGCTTAGTGTGAGCGATAACTGTTAGTTGTTTTTTTTTTAAAGCATGCCCCTATGGAGAGTATAAGTTAGTGCAGTTGGTCCTGAATTTGGCGCGCATCAGACTTTCACTTGTGGACTAACGTTTTACTTTCAACTTGTAATACGACCATGTTAAAATTTTACTTTGAGGGCAGTTAGTGCATGAGTGAAAAAGTTAGTAGGCATCTTGTGCATGTAAGAATTAAAACATTTTTCTTTTACTTGATCTTGATAGGCACTCTTTAGTTTTCATGTGACTTCAGTGTGTTTTTAACTTTATTAATACTGTGGCATAAAGGGATGGTAAACCCAAGCGTTTAACATAAGCTAGGATTTACCATCACTAAATATAAACAGCTTCACTCATCGTTTCGTAAAAACAATGTGAAACTCACTTTATCTGTAAGGAAAGTAGATCGCTAAATCAGCACCTCCGGCTGTTAACGGCACAGCAGTTTCTTCAATAACTTTATGTTTCCACCTCTAAACCAATACTCATTCGTGTCAACTGACATCCTAGAATGGGTATTGGTCTAGAGATGGAAGCGTCAACTCATAGGAGAAATCGCTGTGCCGTTGGCGGACAGGACCCAGAGTTAGCGATCTACCTTCCTTACAGATAGGGTGAGTTTCACATTGTTTTTTTACAAAACAATGACTTAAGCTAATATTTATTTTTAGTGATGGTAAATCCTAGCGTTTGTTATACGCTTGGATTTACCATCACTTTAAGAAACCCAATATTTTTCTTTCATGATTCAGATACAGAATATAATTTAAAAAAATAATTTACTACTATTTTCTAAATTGGTTAATTCTCTTGGTATACTTTGCTGAAGAAACAGCAATGTACTTGGCTGAACCAATAATATGAAGCTTATATGCACAGCCACCATTCAGTAACTCCTGAGCCTACCTAGTTTTTCCAAGAGAATGAAACAAATTAGATAACGGAAGTAAATTGGAAAGTTGTTTAAAATTGCACAATGTCTCTGAGGCCCTGATATTCATACGTTCTCCAGCTTAGGGAGAAATTGCAGTTCAGACTTCACAGGGGCTAACCTCACTGGATATTCAAAAGAAAAAGGGTGGAACTCTCCAGCACTGCAGGATTTCTCATTTCTATACATAAAGGAGAGACAAGCCCAGTGCAATACAGCACTGCGTGATAGAAGTGTTTTGTCGCACTTACACTTTGTGCTTTGTATTTTATATAACTTTACACTTTAGATTGAGTCCTTTTAGTTTTATAATGTCAGCTTTGCCCTTTCTCATTTATATTATAATACATTTAGATTTAACTAGCAGCAATTTTACAAATTCTGATTATGTTTTGAACTCTCACAAGCTTGTCTCACGTTTTTAAATTGCCAGCTGTATGAAGGTGAAGTTTGCTTAAAATCCACAATACACATATTAACTAACAGAAAAGTTATATATACTAAAATATAGACAAAAGCAAGTTAAATTGTAATGAAAACATTTCAGTTTTATTTGTAATTGATGCAAATGGAGCCTTTATATCAGCCCCAGGGGTTCTTCGGTTACCTTCTCTCTCCCATGTGAAATTGTGTATCCCAGAGTGATTTATTACTTTGGCACACTTAGAGTAAGAGTCTAGATAGCAATTATATTCAGAGGACTAAAGGGTAAAATAACTATAAAATACTTATGTGAGATAACGAGACTTATGAATGTATAAAGATATCTGTTATTAACAGATGTTGCACTGAAACATACAACTATCAATCTGGAACATATAATTCACAGACTCTCCATAGTGAGATCTAATAGTTATTAGTAAGTGTCAAATCCAACCCATCGTATTTATAATTGTCTGGATATCCATGTGTGGTTAACATTAGATTTTTTAATTTTATGATTTTTTTAATCAAACACTAATAAAAGTTACATTTTATAGTTATTTTGCCCTTTAGCCCTCTGAATATAATTGCTATCTAGACTCTTAATCTAAGTGTGCCAAATAATACCTCTGCTCCTATAAAAATATCTCACTTAGCAGAGAGGTTTTGAATATCAGGGCCTTAATCACAAAAGAAAAAAAATGACAGTGGAGGGCCCTCTAGTGGGGCTGTAACAATATTAAGGGTTAACTGAGTAGAAGTCTGGAGTTTGCCAGGGAAATTGTTGTTACTTTGTTGCAATCTGAGGGGCGGAGAGTGTGCTTACCTTTATAGGTCCATGTTGCAGTGGTCTCGGCCTCTTTTTCCTGCTTCCAGACTTCAAGAGGATTTTCTGTCTGCTGAGCTATGGAGCACACAAGGAGAACTTTGGTTAGGCCGAGAAGGTTCAGAGAGGAAGGATCAGGTTCAGCTGGAGTCCGGAGGCCTGCAGGAGAGAGCATGGAATGTTCTGAGGAGGTTGTACCACCTACCCCCAGGCCCGGTCCCCTGTGTCCCATATTGTTAGATCAAGAGGGAGTGGGGGAAAAGGAAAGGGCCCTGCAAGGCCAAAGAAAATTATGGCTGCCCCTAGCTCTAGTGCTGGGGTGGTTGCGAGGCCTTGTGGGGTGGATCAGAGGGAGGATTCCCTTGGGGCCTGTACAGGCCTGACTCAAGTGGCAGGGCAGATGTGGCTGCAATCTCAGCAAACTGGGGGCATCATCCCCAGGCAAGAGCTACAGGAGGCTTCCGGCCTAGCTCAGCTAGCAGCGCTCCTCCCGGCCACCATCTCGGCCCTCTTGGTGCTGGCTCAGTCACTGTCGACGCCTGCGGCGGGGCGGGGCCAGTTCAGGAGGGCAGAGGGCGCGGGGGGGAGACTTTCAGCTCACTTCAGGATCCGGATGCGGGGGCGCTTAGGCCCAAAACTAGCCACGCCCCCTCCGGTGACGCGTCACGTATGTCGTCATCGTCAGACGTGGAGTCGGAGGTTGGGCGTGGCAGAGGCAGTGCAGCAGGAGCGTCTTTACCCACGGAGCTCTCAGTAAGTTGGAGAGGCTCCGGGGTGAGGGCGGGGCTCCAGGGGGAGATCGGGTGGGCTAGAGGCCAGTAGGGTGCTTGAAAGTTGTTCGGTGGATGGTCCTGGGGCTGCATGGCAAGCACCGGAAGTAGGTGGTGTACAAATATAGGGACCACATCTCCGCAGCGTCAGGCAGGTAGTGGCACTTGTGTGGGAAGCACAGAGGGCATAGCGATTCAGAGTACACTGGCTCCTGTGAGTGGCTGGCAGAATACTGGGAGTTTTGGAAATGCTGTTGTGAATGTTTTGCAGTCGTCTGGGGCCTTGTTAGCTGGGACTCATACAGTGTGTCAGTATGGGGTAGCGCAAGGTGGTAGCACAATTACAACTAGCCAGATAGGGTTTATGAAGGCCCCAATCATGTCACTAGGGAGACAGGCAGTTTCCTCTTATGAAGGGCAGCAGGGGCAGACAGCATTTACCACGAGTCGGGAGATTAGGAGCTGGAGCAGGTTCTGGACTAGGGGGCAGTGTGATGGCAGGTGTGGTTCATGGACACCTTGACCCCACAATGGGTGGGGGTGCGGGTGTACAGGCAGGGAATGTGGATTGGCAGAGGGTGTTTTCTACAGTCTTAGGAATGAATTGGGGTGGGAATTGGGGTATAAGTGAAGGGAGGAGCCCTATGTGTATGGATGATTAAAAAGATGTTTTCAGCGCAAGAAAAGGTGAAGGCGGGGGTTGCAGAGAGGCCAGTGGTGGTAGCGAGCAACCAGCTAGCGACACTGAGTGGAGTGGTGTCATCACTCCCTATGTCCAGGAAAGTAGCCATGCAGGGGTATACGTACCCCTGCTTGGTACACTCCCTCTATGGACACTTGAAAACAAAGATTATCAAGAAGATCCAGGAGGGGAGGTATGTGAACATTTTCGAGTTGTCCGCGGAGGCGTATAGGGAGAAAGAAAGGGCGGAGGACGGTACTGGACCCAAAAGGGTCAGGCGTCCTGAGACGTATGAGGAATGGCAAAAGTGTTTCAGGGTCCTGGCTACCTGCTATGTAGACAAGTGGCCGGCGCAAGGGCATAATTTGTTTAAATATGCCGATACGATTGATGGCATTCATAAACACTTCAAGGAAGGCGCTTGGAGGGATTATGATATTGCCTTTAGGAGAACAATGGTGGGAAACCCATTACTGCACTTCGGCACTACATCTGTGGTCGAAATTGGGGTCTGAGCGATCTCCTTCCCCGCCAGGGAGTAATAGGTCAGGTAGTGCTAGGTCTGCGCCACGCGCAAAAAGGCGAGGAAGGGAGTGCTGGAAGTTCCAGGACAAACAGTGCGAGAGGGGGGCAAGTTGCTCCTTTCGACACATCTGTAAGTTCTGTGGCGGCCCACACTCGGGAGGTGCTGCGGGAGGGGCTGACACTAGGTTTCCGGATCCCTGTGCAACATTGCGTGCAAGGGTCGGTTGTGCATTGTAACCTTAAGTCGGCTTATGAATTCCCGGAGGTAGTGTGGGAAAATATTTGTAAAGAGGTGGCATTGGGTAGGGTGGTTGGCCCATTTTGAGCCAACCATTCCCGGACATGGTGGTCTCCCCCCTGGGTGTAGTTCCCAAAAAGTAGACTGGGAAGTTCAGGCTTATTCACCACCTTTCGTACCCTAAGGGGGCTTCAGTAAATTACGCAATAGATCCGTCAATGAGCTCGGTACACTATCAATCGTTCGACGAAGCAGTGGAGCTAGTTAAGGCCGCAGGTAAGGGGGCTATGCTGGCAAAGCTGGATATAGAATCTGCTTTCAGATTACTCCCTTTGCACCCGTCTTCTTTTAAGCTTATGGGCTTGAAGTTTGATGGGGGATTCTATGTGGACAGTTGCCTGCCCATGGGCTGTTCCTTGTCCTGCGCGTTATTCGAGTGTTTTAGCTCTTTTCGGCACATAGTGGTGCAGGAGTCTGCAGGAGTGGGGCAGATAGCCCATTACCTGGATGACTTCTTGCTGATAGGCCGGGCTGGGTCGGGTGAATGCGATCACCTAATGAAGGTGATGCGGTCTGTGACAGCGGACTTTGGGGTCCCACTAGCCGAGGAAAATTCACAGGGCCCATGCACGTACCTGACATTCCTGGGAATTGAAATCAACACCGTAGCGGCGGAATGTCGACTTCCGCAGGATAAAGTAGTCAAGCTGCTGACTGTAGTCAGGACAGTGGCTGGATCCGTTAGCATTTCCATTAAACAGTTGCAGTCCATGTTGGGCTTACTGTACTTCGCCGGTAGAGCAATCCCTATGGGGCGCGTATTCAATAGGAAGTTGGAAGAGCAGCTGAAAGGTCAGAGGGCAAAAGCTGGAGTATTTAGGGTTATTCCAGACATGAGGGAAGATCTCAGAGTCTGGGAGTCGTTTCTGTCTCATTTTAATGGGATTTGCCTTTGGTGTCGCGACCCACTGTCAAACCTGTCGCTGTACCTGTTCTCACGGATGCGGCGGGCAGATTCGAGTATGGGGCATACCTGGAGGGTGAATGGAGCGCGGGTGCATGGTCTGAAATGTGGGTGACTAGTGGGCTAACAAAGAATTTGACGCTACTGGAATTATTTCCAATAGTTGTAGCAGTGTGGGGGCAGAAGCTAGCAAACAGGGAGGTGGTGTTTTGGTCCGACAACATGAGTGTGGTGTATGCCATTAACAGGTTGTCCGCATCATCTCCGGTGGTTGTCAGGTACCTTAGGCACCTGGTTCTGGGTTGCTTGCGGCTTAATGTGGTGTTCACAGCACGCCACGTTCCAGGGGTGCACAATAGTTTGGCGGATGCTTTGTCTAGATTCAAGTGGGAAGAATTTAGGAGGTTGACTCCGAGGGCGGCTGCTCACGGTTTAACTTCCTCATTGTTTCTCTGGCAACTAGCAACATGTGGGCATCAATCATTCAGTTAGTGAAGGCGTCTCTGGCTCCTAAGACCTGGACGGCATATGAAGCTCATTGGAAGGCTTGGGTGGCATTCTATTCAGAGAAGGGCTATTGGCTTCAACACGCCTCTCAGGTACATGTGTTGGAATGGCTGGGGTGTTTGAAGGCAAAAGGGGTTTCAAGACCAGCTGCGCAAAGTCGCATGGCAGCAGTGGCGTTTTTTAGCAAGACGTTGGGCATTCCGGAGTTCTCTAATTCCTTTCTGGTGAGGCAGGTGTTGAAAGGATGGGGTAGGTCGGAGCCAAAGGCTGCGGATAAAAGGGAACCCATCATGCTTCAGCGTTTGAAGCTCTTGTGAGGGTGTTTGTACAGGTGCTTATGAGGTGCAGCTGTTTTGGACTGCTTTTGCGGTTGCATTTGCAGGAGCGCTGAGAGTAGGCGAGCTGGTATCCTCGTCAAGGGTAGGCGAGAGAGGAGGTATCCTGTTGGAGCACGTACGGGTAGCGGATTGAAATCTGCTACTTTTCATTCCGCGCTCCAAGGCAGACCAGGCTGGGAAAGGGGCTTGGCTCCCTTTGCCCCGGCATGAAATACAGGAATGTTGCCCGGTAGGTAATGTGGAAAGTTACATGCGGGTACGCCGGTGGGGCCGAAGGTGTTCTTTGTGCATGAGCACTCTTCGGCTTTGTCAGTATTTCAGTTTAAAAAGGTGCTCACAGCGGCGACTGCTGCGTGTGGGTTAGACCCCGCGAGAATCGCATCCCACTCATTCAGGATTGGGGCAGCGACTAGTGCAGTTTCTCGGGGGGCACAAGTGGGTGAAATTAAGCGGTTGGGGCGCTAAAGATCAAATCTATACAAATTGTATGTCAGGCCTTTGAAGTCAAATAAGTAAGACCTTGAAGGGAGGGGCCTGAGGGGAACGGCCTAGACGGGGTTAAGATTATGTTTTGCTGATTGCAATATAGTTTTGTTTTTCCTGTGCTGAGTCTGTCCAACTGCTGTTGTTTTAGGTAAGGGCATGTCACCGGTGCGCATTTGGATTGTGGGCCACTCATTTGTGCACTGGGCAGCTATCAGGGCTCTACGCTCCCCAGAGGGCCAACAGTTGGGCTTTGCGGCATCGAGGGCCATTGTTCGCTGGCTTGGCCGACGAGGCTTGTCTTGGAACGAGTTGCCCTCCCTATTGCAGGAGGCCTACAGGAGGTGGGGTTTACCAGTTGTAGTGGTTCTTCGTGTAGGGGGTAACAATTTGGGCTCAATACCTGCCTTAGACCTTATCAGACGCATGGTCTCTGACGTGAAATGGATGTGTACATGGCTGCATGGTGTCAAGGTGGGATGGTCAAATGTGGTTGCACGACTGCATTGGAGGTTCATGGTCTCTCAAAGAGCGGCTTACAATGTAAGGAAAAAAGTGAACAGAGAGTTGGGAAGAGCGGTCATGGCATTGTCGGGATTTATTGTTAGGCATGACAGCATTACAGATTCATGTGAGTAATGATCAGAAGCCAAAATAAAAACAAACTGAAGGGCAAATAATACATTTGAGTGCAGATGAGTTACACAACAACAACAAAAATATTCTTCCCAATACAAAAACAGAAAAAATGCATATAGGATCCTGGGCACTGGCAAAAGCTGGAGTTCTCTTTATAATTTTTTTTTTACCAACAAAAAAATGTAGAACAAAAAATTGGATTTTGGAAGGTAGGTGAGAAGTTATTCCAAAGTGCTCATTAACCCCTTAAGGACCACAGCACTTTTCCAATTTCTGACCGTTTTGGACCAGGGCTGTTTGTGTTTAGCTGTAATTTTCCTCTTACTCATTTACTGTACCCACACATATTATATACCCTTTTCTCGCCATTAAATGGACTTTCTAAAGATACCATTATTTCTAAAGATACCATCATCATATCTTATAATTTACTAGAATTTTTTTTTTATAAAATATAATGAAAAAAATGGAAAAAACACACTTTTTCTAACTTTGACCCCCAAAATCTGTTACACATCTACAACCACCAAAAAACAACCATGCTAAATAGTTTCTAAATTTTGTTCTGAGTTTATAAATACCCAATGTTTACATGTTCTTTGCTTTTTTTCCCAAGTTATAGGGCAATAAATACAAGTAGCACTTTGCTATTTCCAAACTTTTTTTTTTTTAAAATTAGCGATAGTTGCGTTGTGACAATGATATCTGGCAGGAATCCCTGAATATCCCTTGACATGTATATATTTTTTTTAATAGACAACCCAAAGTATTGATCTAGGCCCATTTTGGTATATTTCATGCCACCATTTCACCGCCAAATGCGATCAAATAAAAAAAATCGTTCACTTTTTCACAAACTTTAGGTTTGTCACTGAAATTATTTACAAACAGCTTTTTGGTAATTAGAAGGCCGCTAAATGTTGCTGCGCACCACACTTGTATTATGCCCAGCACTGAAGGGGTTCATTTACGTAGCTTGAAGGGTTAATTTTAGCTTTAGTGTAGAGATCAGCCTCCCACCTGACACATCCCACCCCCTGAACCCTCCTCAAATAGCTCTCTTTCCTCCCCCACATCACAATTGTCTCCGCCATCTTAAGTACTGGCAGAAAGTCTGCCAGTACTAAAATAAAAAGCATTTTTTTTCTTCTTCAATTAATTCTGCAGTGTTGGATCCCCTCTTAGCCCCCAACCTCCCTGATCCCCCCAATACAGCTCTCTAAACCCACCTCCCTCTACCTATTTACCTCCATCTTGGGTACTGGCAGCTTTCTGCCAGTACCCAGTTTGCTCCCCAAAAATGTTTTTTTTTTTTTTTTTTTATAAAATAAGATATTTGTTTAGTGTATCTGCCCCACCTCAATATCCTACCTCCCTCCCCCTCCCAAATCATTTGCCTAACATCACAGATGTCCCCACCATCGCCTTCTTGCAAAAAAAAATTACAGAAGAAATACCGAGGCACCACTGCAACCCCTTGAAAGCGATTGGAAGCGATCAGGATCACTTCCACCGCTTGAAACCCCTGAGGACGTACAGGGTACGTCCTTGGTCACTAACTGACATTTTTGTAGGACATACTCTATACGTCCTTGGTCCTTAAGGGGTTAAGTGTATTGTACAGATGTGACCGTAAATATTGGTACCCTTCCACTTTTTTAGAAAAATGCACAATTTTCTCTGAGCTAATTAAAAATTGATAAAAGTATTTTGGTATCCAACATTCTTTATTTCAAATGTAATAGAACAGAAACTTCACTTTTGATTTATGATTTTACATATTACTGTAAAACAAGTGAGAATGATACCGACAAAAATATTGGTACGCTTAACCTAATATTTCACAGCACATCCTTTGGAGACAATGACTGCAATCAAGCACTTTCTGTAGCTCTGAATAAGACTTCTACACTTTTCAACTGGGATTTTGGCTCACTCTTCTTGAGCAAGCGGCACCAGCTCTCTCATGTGTTATGGGTGCCTTTTCCCAACTGTGAGTTTCAGCTCTTTCCACAGATGTTTGATAGATTTCAGTTCTGGACTCATAGAAGAACACTTCACAATAGCCCAATGTTCTCATCCATTCTTGGGTGCTTTTTGAGGTGTGTTTCAGGTCATTATCCCACTGGAGGATCCATGACCTGGGCAGTATGTTTTGCTCCAAAATGCCTTGATAGTCTTCTGATTTAATTGTGTGCTGCGCAGATTCTGGGCACCTAGCAAAGCAACCCTAAAACATCACTGAGCCTCCTCATTGTTTCACGGTAGGGATGGTGTTCTTTCCTTTAAAAGCTTTTTTTTTCCTTCTGTAAACATGGAGTTGTTGTGATTTGCCAAAAAGCTATACTTTTGTTTAATCTGTCCAAAGGACATTCTCCCAGAAAGACTTTAGCTTATCAACATGCATTTTGGCAAACTCCAGTTGGGATTTTTTGTGTGTGTTTTTGTCTTAAAATGCAAGGGTACCAATACTTTTGGCTACGTCTGTAGTTGTCTTGTAGTGTGAAATCAAAAGTTGTGACACTAGGGTGTCTAGGGGTGTTAAAAGACCCTCAGTTCTTATTATATCTCCCCTAATTATCAAAAGTGTCAGATCCTCAGAATTTTGCAGTCAGAGCCCTTCTTATGTCTGCATATACTTAGTCCACCTCTCATAGGGCCGTTGATATAAAGGCTCTTCGTTCTGGCAAATTTATCTAAGTCTAGGACATCTCATCTCATGTACAGGGAGGTCCCTCAAAAAAATTATGAAGACAAATATTAACTTGAAAGCTGTCTATGTAATTATGCTAGGTTCTGGCTGTGAAGGAGTGACACACATTGAAAAGATCGATTTTGCCGGCAGATAAGAGCCATAGGCCCAACAAGTCAACATTTCCTAAAAGTGTAAACTTATATAGTTTTTTGGAAAACCTTATGCTTATCACATGTATTCTTGAATTCCCCCCGCAGTATTTGTCATTATCACCTCTAATGAAGTTTATTCCATAAATAAATCAACCACCCTTTCTATGAACACATGCTCCCGCAAATTACTCCTGCACCTACTACCCTAGCTTGAGATCATGATCCCTTGTCTTGAATTTTCCTTTTTATAAAAAATATTCACAGCCTCAGCTTTACTAAGCATCTTAATATACTTTAAATTGACTATTTTCTTTCCCTTCTCTAAGGTATACATATTTAGGTCTGTGACGACCAGGGTTAACCAACCCTGCACCATCATTTATTTGGCACACAAAGAATTAACAAACCCTTTCCACCTTAACCAGTTTGTATGTATGTATTAGGTACTTGTAAAGCGCGGCGAATCACCCGTAAGGGTCTCAAGGCGCTGCTCATTTTATACACCTCGGAAGGATGAAAGGCTAAGTGGACCTCATCGGGGATCGAACCTACAACCCTTGGGTTGCTACAGCACTCAGCCACAGTGCTTTAGCATGCTGAGATATCTGTTCGGCATATGTCACAGTCTAGCCACTCTAGGTAAGACTGTGACTTAGTTCTCTAGTCTGTAAAACTCCCATTTAATGTCACACACACTAAACTATCTCTGTGCTGCTGCCACCACCTAAGATTTTATACAGGAAATCTTAAGAAAAGCCCAGACTAACAAATTAAAATCCCAAAATACAATTTAGAAAACAATTAAGCTAAAAAAACAACAACACAGTACTATTATCACCAGTCTCTTTCAGTAACATGGTTCAAATATTAGACAAATACAAAACTTAATAAGGGAACATTTATTATGAGGAAAAAAAGAGTCACAGAGTATAAAAGTACAAATATATATATATACTGTGAACGTTTTCAAACAATAAGTCAAGTGTTACACTTGTATGTCTGAGGACCGACTTATTGTCCGAAAATGTTCACAGTAAAGTGATTCTTTTTGCAAATTAATTCCCTTGGAGTGCTCTCTGCTTTTGCTGTGTTTATGCTTTTGCTGCACCCAGGGTTATTTTAAGAAAGACGTCTGGAGTGCGGTCTGTATCCTGTTTATATATACACAGTTAACAAACAATTTGCACACAACAAACAGTTTTTATAATAGAAAGGAGAAAATAACAGAACCCTGAATCCTGTTGAGTCAGGTGCAGATAAAAAGGTAGTGATCCCATAAGTCTGATTCTTTTAAACATTTCTGATACTGGGTTGTATAAAGCAGAGAAGAAAAGTAAAGAAAAATGTAGCCACTGACATGCTAAAATCATGAGACCTTCATGGCACCTCCCCCAAATAAGAGACACAAATGTAGTGGCACACAAGCCACTCTAGGTGCGTATCAAAGGGAGCTCTCCCTAGATGTGATAACCCCATTCCCAGACAAATTGCATATAGCAGTTTTGCCATCATGAGGCCCTCCATTTAAAAATGACATCACATTTGCTTGGCCCAACTGTTTTAAGGAATTGAAGGGACCCTCCCATGCAGCCTGTAGCTTGTTCTGCTTTATTTGTTCTGCTTTATTTGTGATAGTACTAGAATACTCTGCCCCATCTCATACACTCCCTCTCTGGCAGTAGAATCCTTCAACTGCTTTTGTATGAAGATGGCATTGGCAGTTCTGAGTTTTGCAGGTACCTCCCCCAATAAGACTTGCATCTTGTCCCTAAAATGTACATCATACCTTGTTACAGGGGTGTCTGTGGTGCCTAGTTTCCTCTGAACATTTTGTGTGTTGTCAGCTGTTGATTAGCTAACCAGGGATATTGCCCCTCCAGCCAAATAGAATCCCTATACCTCTGCTCCTTTTTATGGTTGGTAGGGGGTTGTCTGTCTGTATCCCCTATTGTTTCCACTGTAGAGGCTATCTGCTGGGGACTCTGACTGTACTACTTTCAGTGTATGTGCTTAATGGGACTTTGCTGTGTGAATACATTTCTCTGTATATCTCCCATTTGGATATTCAGTATGAGTCAGTCCTTAGTCCGTGTAGTCTGCTTATATGTTACTAGGGTCTCTGTCACCCATAATATTTCCCACTCACTCTGGGGGTCCTTCCCATAGTATCCATTGCCCTCCTCCCTATCCACCCATCTGCTTCTTGCACAGATGGGTTTACACTTTCCCTCTGCCCTCTCTCACAGTCAGTCTGTCACTTCACATCCTCACTCAGGATTTGGGATCCTTCTGACTTTGATACAGACAAGCACACATATCTTCCTTCTGCCATTTCTCCCATTTATCCTGTCTCTTTTCACCTTCTACAGGGGTCTCCACTTGTTCTAGCACACATCATCTAGTTGCCCATTATTCCAGTCTTTCTCTCCCCTTATATTTTCACTTTTTTTCTACAGACTCCACTGGTTTAAGCACAGACACACACCTTTCATCTGCCTCTCCTCCCAGTCAGCCACTCTCTGTACATTACCACTATTTTCTACAGATCCTACTGGTTCAAGCACCAACTGATCCCTACTGTCATTTGGTTCTCTCTCCCAGCCAGACAGTCCTCTCACGCTTTCACATCTCAGAACAGACACCCATAGTTCAGGCACAGCAATTGGCACACATGCACTCTGTCCTCCCTTAATGGTCAGCATGTCTCAAAGCTTATTTTACACACAGCCCTTTACACATCAGAGCCCATATGTAATATCACTAGGTCACAGGTGTCATTGTCAGGCACATGCAGTGATATCAACCCACCCAGATCAGTACCTAGTAATACATCAGGAATATTGTTGGATAATCCCACATTTCTCAGACCTCTTACTGCCCCCCAATCAAAGAATAGACATAAGCCACAGCACTTGTCAAAAATTAAAACCCCTTTAGTGCGGATAGAGGTTACTTCCACAACGTTTTGGGACCAAGTCCTTAATCATATGAACTAAAGGCTTGGTCCCGAAACGTTGTGGATGTAATCACTCTCTGCACTAAATAAAGTGGTTTTCTTTTTGAACAAGTGCTGCTGCTTTTGCTTATTCTTTGATTGTTGGAGTTGTGTCTTCCTCCCTGCAGTGTGCACTGTCAGTTTGGTGTGCTGGACTCTATACTGCATCATTGCTCCCCAATCAAGGTAAACACATGCCATAAACACTGCAAGTTGCACTCCCCCAATCCCTTTTACTACTACAGTCCTGCCAAGGATAATGTATTTAGAGCTAACCAGCCCTGGACGCACAATAGTCACATCTGCCCCAGTATCCCTAAGTCCCAGTGTTACTTTGTGTCCCACATTGACAGGTTGCAGTTTTTCATTTTAGTTTGCATCTGACGATGTAACAAGCACAGAAGCTGGTAATTCTGAGGGATGACTTCCTCCAGCTGATGGTTTCACTTTTAATTTCTCAGGAAAAGTAGAGCAGATGTGCCCCTGCTCTTAAATTTTCCTGGACCCATAAGAATGCAGGAACGCGTCACTTCCGCCCGGCACTCACTGCACATGCGCGTGCGTCCCGACTTAGCTTGATCAGCTGTTCAGAGGGGCGAGGATTTCTACAGGTAGTGGCCTTCAGTCCGCATGCGCGTGCTGCCGAAAATGAAAAAAAAAATAGAGAACCAATGTGAAGCAAAAATTAGCAACATTTATAGAATAGAGGGGCTTCGATTTAAATGGACAGTATACACTCATTTTCATATAACTGCATGTAATAGACACTACTATAAAGAATAAGATGCACAGATACTGATATAAAAGGAGTATCTGTGCATCTTGGTTAGGAGTCTGAAAATCAGAGCAATGTTATTTAAAAATAATAATACATTAAAAAAAAAATAAAAAAAAAATTATGGGCTATATAAATAGATCATCTACAAAACATTTATGCAAAGAAAAAATTAGTGTATAATGTCCCTTTAACAACTTGATGTACAGTGTGATGTGGCCAATGAAAGATAAACAAGTAGACCCACGAAATGTAACGGTTGTCTAGACTGAGGGGGTACACAGGCTGGATCGTACATTAAACAGTATTCTACACAGTAAACATGATCAGCAAAACATCCATAAGGGGTTACATTTTTTAGTTTCATTCAGTCAACCTGACACCAACCCTCCCAAATACCATCTTATCTATATAATAACGACACAACACTCAGAGTTGGGAGAAAAAACCACCTCCCCAACAGGGGGAGGGGTTGCTTTATTAAATAAATAAATAAATAACTCTAAACCTGATTAACCACCAAGCTGGCAAGAAGATCTTGTCCTAATTAACCCTCTAAGGGGTGTGGCCGCCCTGGAAATGAGGACGCCCTCATTCCGCCTACTTCTCCGCCCAAGGAAGATCAACCAGCGAGCCGACCTATCCCTAGCCCCTCGGCGACTAGGGTCCTACACGCCCACTGTACCTTCCTTCTATGATGTTACCGGCCAATTATATTGTTATGCCACACCCCTTTCCGCCGCCCTTGGGAAAGCATGCCGCCATGCAAACCCCCACCTATCAGTTTCAGGGTTAACGGAGTCTCCAATACTGGATAGTCAACGGTCCCCCAGCCAAAAGACTGTTAGTCCCGAAGGGAGACCCCATACTATGAATTAACGCCTTTGGACTTACAAAGGTCCACATGACTATGTAGCCCCCTGCCAAAGGAAACTAAGCCAGCTGTCACGAACTGAAACTCCTCCATCTGCTACCGGACCTGTAAAAAATCAGACAACGAACAATCGCCAAACAGGGAGGGCTGGGAGGGAAGACAAAAAACAGGTTAGTGGTTTACTTTCAGTTCTGCAGCTCTAATTATTAGCTCTGAATCTCCACCCTCTCAAGTTCCCCCCTCCCTGCTCTGCAGGGAACACTCCCCTCTTTTAACCCTATACCTGCTTTCCTTCCTTCCAAAAAATTACCCCTTAAGCTGTTACATCCCTAATTAGGTATTCCACTTTCCTAAGGGGTTAAATTTTTTAGTTTCATTCAGTCAACCTGACACCAACCCTCCCAAATACCATCTTATCTATATAATAACGACACAACACTCAGAGTTGGGAGAAAAAACCACCTCCCCAACAGGGGGAGGGGTTGCTTTATTAAATAAATAAATAACTCTAAACCTGATTAACCACCAAGCTGGCAAGAAGATCTTGTCCTAATTAACCCTCTAAGGGGTGTGGCCGCCCTGGAAATGAGGACGCCCTCATTCCGCCTACTTCTCCGCCCAAGGAAGATCGACCAGCGAGCCGACCTATCCCTAGCCCCTCTGCGACTAGGGTCCTACACGCCCACTGTACCTTCCTTCTATGATGTTACCGGCCAATTATATTGTTATGCCACACCCCTTTCCGCCACCCCAAAGAGGACAAGGTACTCTTGCCCCACTAAACATAACTGGAAGCCAGGACCTGCCGAATATTTTCCAGGAACAAATCATTACCTGCATCAGATAAATGCACCTGATCCTTCCTAAACAAACCTGCATAATCAATACGAATATTGTCATGTAACACTACCTTCCCACCTGAAGCCAAAACCTCTTTGCAAACATCCCTATTTAGTTTTCTCTTTACACGAAAACCGGCCTTCCTAGTAGCCATATGCCTCCATATGTTCCTGGATATAATGTTTGACCATATAATGGTCACACCCTTAAACTGTGTTCTCAGCCATCTAACATCAGAAACCATAATATCAGCAAGATCTCCCATCGGCATAGTTCCTACATCATTTCCACCTAAATGAAGTAGAATCACATGAGGTCTCCCCCATCTCCTTCTGGCTTCGCCAATCTGCTCGGGCAATTGGGACCACAGCATGCCCCTCCTACCCAGCCACCTAATCGACACTTTGTTAGTCGGCAGTCCCAACTGCTGACCTCCCGCCCGGGATGCTGCCCGTATGGCCGCCCAATGAACATAAGAATGTCCAACTATCCAAATCCTTCGGCATCCCGTGTCCTGACCTGAAAAAACATCAACCAACAATAAGGTCCTGGCTTCCTCAAAGAAACACCAAAAAACACATCACTAACCATAGAACCACAAACCTACTGCACTTTAACCTACTACTGCTTCAGGGGCCTAATGTATTTCTTATACTGCCCGGAAGACCAACGGCCCAGGACCTTGATCTCCCTCTCAGAACAACCCCCCATGGCTGCATCAGTGGCAGACCCAATGCGAAAAAAATGAGGAGCTACCACCGCTGGATCCCACCCCAAACTACAAACTACCTTCCGTAATACTGCTCTAAACTGAAACTGGGATAAATAAGACCCGTCCTCATGTACCAAAAACAGCCCCCCTACTCTCGGCCTAATTTGCCTAAATATCTTACAAAGCAAAACTGGGCATATTGATGGCTCCACCTGCGAAAGCAAATTGAGCCATCTACCCTTTCCTACCTGATCCGTTTTTGATCTAGCCACAAAGACTAGGACCGCCTGGTCCACTAACCTAACATGTACATCCAATAAACCCAAACCCGTATTAGTTTTGGATCGCGCCACTAATTCACTAATCCTGAGAGCAGCAAAGTACGCAAGCGAAAATGCTAATGAAAACAATAGTACCTCAAAACTAGAGTCACATACCACCTCAAGCTGTTGTATCAGCTGCGCTAGCCTCGCCCTAGTGATAGGCTCCCTCTCATCTCTTCTCTTAACCCCTAACCTGCGTACCCCTTTCAACGCAGCCCTAGCCAAAAATTCTCTAGAAACATCCTCCACCCCATACAATTTAGAGAAAAATGCTACAGCCGCTGCTTTTCCTCCTATAGCGCCAGGAGATAAACCTGCCCGATCTAAGGAGCCCAACCACATAATAAAGAACTGTACCGAAGGTGTCCTCCATGTGGTCCCAACAGACTGTAAAAATTTACCCCACTCACGCCAAGCCACGCCGTACGCCTGCCACGTCCTAGGAGCCAGCGAGCCCTTCAGAAGCCTTAACGCAGCACCCCAGAACACACCACCTGTCAGAAATATGTGGGACACCCGTTACCCTAAACCTCCACGTTTGCTGCCCGTACCCAAACTTAGCCCCCCTTAAAAAACGCCCTTAAGCAATATCTATCTCAATCCGAACCCCTTAGCTATCACCCCAACAAAAACCACAAACGCGCCTAACAATGACCCCAAGCCAAAAAACCGACTAGCAAAAAAACATTCCCCCCCCGGCAGAGAATTAACGTAGCGCCCGATAAGCGCCCGGCGAACACCTCACCAATACATTGTACTGATCCTCAACCCTGCAACTTTGCCAAATGTCAACTCAAAGAATTGATAGCCACTGGCATATCAACCTCATCAACTACAACTTCCCTACCAACACTATTGAACTCGACAAACCAGACCAAGTCCAAACGTTACTGATTCCCACTTGGGCACCAACAACAACTGCCCAACAGAACTTCCCAACTATAAATTAAGCTCGCCTGTAAAACTCCTGCTGCTACTTTTTTTACAACCACCTAAGTGCCCGAAGGCATACCCCGCGGTTCCTCTGCCAGAGCATTCTTCCCAGCGGAACCCTGACCAAATTGTTGTTTTCCCGTATAACTGTCTCTCTTCCTACTGCAATCATTGCCTGGATGGGTACCACTGCAATAAATACACACATGCCTAAAAAGACCCCTGTCGCATAGTTTCTCCTGGAAACGCCAGCATTCCCTGCCCCCTCTCTTTCGAAAGGGACGGTTTTGCTGACCAGGGCTAAATGATTTCACCGGCCCAGACCCCGTATTATCTAAGAGATCCAGATTGGACCATAGGTCCATCTCCTTCATCCCAAAAGTTAAAACCGAGTTTGCCTCCAACATTCTTCTAAATTGCGCATCGTACTGTCGCCACGCGGTACCTTTTCCCCTTTCATGGATGTCGTCAATGACCTCCATATACTTAAGGATGTTAACAGCCTGATCTGGATTGGCTTCTATGTAACAAGAAGCCAATACCCTAAAACACCTCATCCATTCCTGGTATGTTTCTGGCTTATGTAACTTCTTATCCCCCGTACCATCTTCCGCCATCTCCCTAACCTGATACGCAGCCCTAGACAGCTCAAAGATTTTAACGTAGCGCCCTTCCCTGATTTTTTTCGCAATCCTAGGCTTTAAATGCGAATGCAGCAAACGAACTATGCAAGGATAAGTGTCAGCTGTACTCGCTACGCCGCCTTTCTTCCCTTTCTTACCTCCCCCAGGGGCTGCAACCGCCCCAGTATCAGCTATCTCCTTATCGCCAGTTGCTGCGCCGCGCACCCCCACAGTTTTAGTTTTTTTTGTCAACCAACTTCCTTATTTTTCTAAACAACTTGCGATGCCCCTCATCTCTTAGCCCCGTGGAACTGTCTGAGTCCCCTGAGCTAGATGAATCGTCCCCCCCTGTGTGTTGTGCAATAGCAGGCTCACCATTTCCTGATGTCGCAACCGTCCCGGCCTGCGTGGAACCAGAGGAACCTCCAACCACCTTCTCTCCTGCTGATGAGACTACCCCAGCTCTCTGTCCGCCTTGCGCCGCACTGCCACCAGCAACTCCAATCTCCTGCGCTTCACGAACAGCAACAGCAACCTGTGGTACAAAATGAAAAGTGGGAGCAACACAGGGAGAAACAAGCTGCCCAGGGAGCCCCCCAGTCGCACCTCCTAACCCCCCAGATCCTGCAGACTGCCCCCCTGACAGATGCCTTGATATGAGCCTTTTCCTTAAACTTGCCATTAAATCCATATGCCCCACTTTTCTAACAGATTTCACATGTACCGCTGTACAAACTGGCCCTAATGGCCCTTTATTTGCCGCCTGAATCCATCAGATTTCCTATTAGGCTTATTTCTGCCTTTATTATTATTCTCATTCATCCCCTTCTTGTTTCCCTTTGCCCCGCGAGTGACTGGCCCCCCGGCCCTCCCGTTCCCCCCTGCGGCTCCACCTACCTGCAACAAGCCGCCCGCAGGGAGCTGATGTCCCAAGGGCACCGAACCACCCGCGACAGCTCCAGCTCCCTCCATCGCCGCAATCACTTGACTGCGCAGGGGGTCCCAAGATGGCGACCGGACGTGCGGTGGGCGGAGCTAGAGCGGGCGCGCGCAACTGAGGATCCACTGCTGAAGAATCCCCACGAGGCTCTGGAAAACATGGCGCCTGAGGCCTACCCACCATCCCCCTCTGCCCGGAGACAAAGGGGGGGGGGGATGGCGATGCGCTCCTGCTCCCCGGGGAGTACATTAAGGCATCGGCAACAGATTGGTGAGCTACAGCCGGGTTCCGGTGAGGAACCGGCTGCCCCACCAACCCCCCAGCAAGAGAAGTGCTAGCTAGGGAAAGCGTGGCCACACTAGGGACAGAGAAAATAACGGAGGAAGAAAAAGAAACCGGAGCATGAGAGGAAGAAAGAGGGGAAGCAGAAGACACGGAAACGGTAGGGAAAAGGGTAGGAGCTGTAAAAACAGCAGAGGAAGAAACCGGTAGAGAGATAGAATATACAGGGCTAAAGGGAGTAGGAAAAGAAGAGACAACAGACACAGGCACAGAACCAGCAAGTTCAGAAACAACAGGGATTACAGACAAAGGCAGTGACATTTCACCACTATCAGTAACCACACTCTTCTTCTTTGCAGGGACATCCTCTTCTTCCAACAATCTTCGCGGGACCTTCGCAGACCGCTTGGACCTCTCCATGGTGTAACCTGCAAGACAAAAAACAGGTTAGTGGTTTACTTTCAGTTCTGCAGCTCTAATTATTAGCTCTGAATCTCCACCCTCTCAAGTTCCCCCCTCCCTGCTCTGCAGGGAACACTCCCCTCTTTTAACCCTATACCTGCTTTCCTTCCTTCCAAAAAATTACCCCTTAAGCTGTTACATCCCTAATTAGGTATTCCACTTTCCTAACATTTCTAGATCAGTCTATGCACATGCGCGAAACAGCACTGAAAAATGCAGTTTGCTGATTGGCCGACACTGTCTTTTAATATTATACTTAAAATATTTGCTGATGTTTACTATGTAGTATACTGTGTAGTGTACAATCCAGCCTGTGTACCCCTTGAGTCTAGACAACTGTTACATTTTGCGGATCTACTTGTTTATCTTTCATTGCCCACATTACACTGTACATCAAGTTGTTAAATTGAAGTCCCTCTATGCTGTAAATGTTGCTAATTTTGGCTTCACATAGGTTCTCTGTGGGGGGTTTTAATGGACGGCAGAGCGCGCATGCACACTGAAGGTAACTCGCCTGCAGAAATCTTCAACCCTCTGATCAGCTGATTATGCGATGTTGGCAGAGCCGGCTCAACCATGGAACCAAGTGGGTCCAACGAACCCAGGCAGCACTTCAGTGACTGAGTCAGTCACTGTCAGACTTAGACCCCTCCTGTCCTCTGTCTCTGTGGGAGAAGTGACAGACTCCCAGCAGGATTATATCGTGCACAAAGACACAGAACTGGTCAGGGGCAACATTCAAGGTGCAATTGCATTCTCAGACCCAGGCAGCACAATACCTTGAGCCGGCTCTGGCTGTTGGGCCGTGCGCATGAGCAATGAGTGCCGCACACACCAAACAGCTGATGCCGCATCACCGGAACTGACGAGGTCCTGCTTTCTTGCATACAAAACACCTGTGAGTATCCCCCTGCCCAGGTGCAGCACTCACTGCTCCTTTCCCAGAGGGAACAGGCACATTAAATAAGGGCAAAACAGGCTTGGATTTGAGGAATAGGGGGGTCGCACATCAGCTCCCTTACAGGTGAATGGCCCCTAATTAAAGGCTTTTTTCCTATTCACTGGTGACTTGTTAGCTGTGTAAAAATCTGCCAGTTCACCCGCCTGCAATGCTGTTTTGGGCTTGCAATCTAGCTCCCACTCTACTACTGCTGGGCACAGCTGCATAAATTGTTCCTTAACAATTTGTTCTTCCAGGTCCTCCATAGTGGCAATCTTTAGCCCTCTGATCCACTGCTTGAATGCTGTTGTCAGGCTTCCCACAACTACAGTGTTGCCTTCTGATTTTAACCCTCTGCAGAGTATGGCATTTCTTTCTGTGAGATTATACCTCTTCTGCAGTGCAGCCTTAATTGCATTTGTAGTCCTGATCAAACTCTGGAGGCAGTTATGCAAAAGCATCCAGAGCAGGGCCTTCCAGACCAGAGGTGAGATTCTTTGCCCACTGGTCCATTGGCAGCTGATACTGTCTGCAAACCTTTTGTAAAGCTGTACAGGAATACTTCTTTGCAGGGACATCCTCTTCTTCCAACAATCTTCGCGGGACCTTCGCAGACCGCTTGGACCTCTCCATGGTGTAACCTGCAAGACAAAAAACAGGTTAGTGGTTTACTTTCAGTTCTGCAGCTCTAATTATTAGCTCTGAATCTCCACCCTCTCAAGTTCCCCCCTCCCTGCTCTGCAGGGAACACTCCCCTCTTTTAACCCTATACCTGCTTTCCTTCCTTCCAAAAAATTACCCCTTAAGCTGTTACATCCCTAATTAGGTATTCCACTTTCCTAACATTTCTAGATCAGTCTATGCACATGCGCGAAACAGCACTGAAAAATGCAGTTTGCTGATTGGCCGACACTGTCTTTTAATATTATACTTAAAATATTTGCTGATGTTTACTATGTAGTATACTGTGTAGTGTACAATCCAGCCTGTGTACCCCTTGAGTCTAGACAACTGTTACATTTTGCGGATCTACTTGTTTATCTTTCATTGCCCACATTACACTGTACATCAAGTTGTTAAATTGAAGTCCCTCTATGCTGTAAATGTTGCTAATTTTGGCTTCACATAGGTTCTCTGTGGGGGGTTTTAATGGACGGCAGAGCGCGCATGCACACTGAAGGTAACTCGCCTGCAGAAATCTTCAACCCTCTGATCAGCTGATTATGCAATGTTGGCAGAGCCGGCTCAACCATGGAACCAAGTGGGTCCAACGAACCCAGGCAGCACTTCAGTGACTGAGTCAGTCACTGTCAGACTTAGACCCCTCCTGTCCTCTGTCTCTGTGGGAGAAGTGACAGACTCCCAGCAGGATTATATCGTGCACAAAGACACAGAACTGGTCAGGGGCAACATTCAAGGTGCAATTGCATTCTCAGACCCAGGCAGCACAATACCTTGAGCCGGCTCTGGCTGTTGGGCCGTGCGCATGAGCAATGAGTGCCGCACACACCAAACAGCTGATGCCGCATCACCGGAACTGACGAGGTCCTGCTTTCTTGCATACAAAACACCTGTGAGTATCCCCCTGCCCAGGTGCAGCACTCACTGCTCCTTTCCCAGAGGGAACAGGCACATTAAATAAGGGCAAAACAGGCTTGGATTTGAGGAATAGGGGGGTCGCACATCAGCTCCCTTACAGGTGAATGGCCCCTAATTAAAGGCTTTTTTCCTATTCACTGGTGACTTGTTAGCTGTGTAAAAATCTGCCAGTTCACCCGCCTGCAATGCTGTTTTGGGCTTGCAATCTAGCTCCCACTCTACTCCTGCTGGGCACAGCTGCATAAATTGTTCCTTAACAATTTGTTCTTCCAGGTCCTCCATAGTGGCAATCTTTAGCCCTCTGATCCACTGCTTGAATGCTGTTGTCAGGCTTCCCACAACTACAGTGTTGCCTTCTGATTTTAACCCTCTGCAGAGTATGGCATTTCTTTCTGTGAGATTATACCTCTTCTGCAGTGCAGCCTTAATTGCATTTGTAGTCCTGATCAAACTCTGGAGGCAGTTATGCAAAAGCATCCAGAGCAGGGCCTTCCAGACCAGAGGTGAGATTCTTTGCCCACTGGTCCATTGGCAGCTGATACTGTCTGCAAACCTTTTGTAAAGCTGTACAGGAATACATCCCAATCAAGGATAGGAAAATTCTCTGCACCTAGTCTGAGTACTGAAGAGTCTTTAGATTCACCAATATCAGGTGAGGTAGTTCCTCTTTCCAGTCCCATGTGTGCCAGCTATAGCTGATATTCTCGTTCAGCTTGTCTTTCAGCTGCAGCAGCCTCTCTGCTGCTAGAGCCTGGCGTTCAGCTGCAGCATCCTGCTGTTCCTGCATCCTTAAAGGGACAGTATACAGTAAAATAGTTTTTCCCTTAATGTGTTTGCAATTACTTTTTTTTTTACCAACTGCAGAGTTTAAAATGTATGAGAATTTGCTTTTTAAGGTTTATTTGTGTATATGAACTGGCTAATTGCGGGTTTTGAAGAAACAACCTTATAAAATTGATTGAGCTTGTAAGTATAATCAGATCTCATTACTTTATCACGGTAGTTCTTCACTCGAAAATGTAGGATATTACCTCAATATTTTTTCATTTAGACGATACATATCCTGAAAAGGTGAAACAATATTGTCCATTTCAAAAATTAGGCAGGAACTATAAATATATAAAGTTTATTTTTTTCAGCATCGAATTTGTTTCAACAGATCGATATTACTCAACACATTTGATGAAGATGTCACAGAAATGTCTAACCTCACAGTGGATAAGTACATCAGATGCCTTACATAAGTACAAGTTGTTTTCTTTTTATTACTTTCACTATTTGTATATGATTGTCAAATCATTATAGTTACACATATCCATATTATACAATGATACTGTTTCATGGATAATGTTTCCTTCTGACTATGGCATGTTAATGTATGTATAAATTCAGTAAACATTTTAAAATAAATATAATAATGAAAAAAAATGTAGAGGGGCGGAGCCGGCACTGGAAGGAGATGGCCGCACATTAGGTGAGCTCCGGTGCTTCAGCCCACAAAAGTGCATCTACAGTTATTTAAGACCACATGAAATAGCATAAAATCACTGATCCAGTGTTCCGGACCAGGAGCTGAACAGAGGCATATCAGTGGAATGATGTTATTGCGTGATACATGCTAAACCAGGAGCCCTTTGCTTATATCAAGTCTCAAAGATGTGAGTTCCAGCTACAGACAGGCAAAAGACCAGCGCAAGTCACTGTATGTCCGACCTGAACTTACGATCTATGAGGATCGCACACAACTGGTAAGGAGCACTATTGCACGGGGTTCACAGCCTCCGTCACTCACTGGGGAATTTACATGTTGGCAGCGATCGCTATTTTGGAGTGACATACGCACTTCAAATTTAACTGACACACTACATTACCGCTCAGAGTGAAAGCCGAATAGAGAGCAGAGACAGACAGTGTTGAGCTCGGAGGTACACAAACTCACAGGGGACATTATAAAAGAGAGAGTGATTCATGGGCACAACTAATAAAGTAGCGGAATACAGCTGAGTTTAAACGGTCATTTTGCACAAGCAGATTATCTTTAATGGAAGCAGTGGAAACTTCCTGCCATACCGCATGTACAGTATCCTCAAACACAGAAAACTGTTAATTATGCAGAGACAATAAGAGATGATAAAGTGAAAATAATAAAAGCAACAAATCACTCTCCTGGGGAAAAAAAAAAAAGGATGAACATTCCTGCACTACTACTAATGTGAGTAGCAAAAGAGGGGACTAAGTTACAAGAATGTCATAATGAGAGCAAGATCTTCATTATCCCTTAATTAACTAAATATATAGCTGCTCCATTATAGGCATATTATTGGGGCCTAAACCACATCACAAAGCCTGAAGGGGAAAATCCCGGTCATAAGAGGAGTGGCTATATAGTCAGTGATTATTTGTAGTACAGTTCTGGGATTTCAAACGGTATCATAGTACAGAGACTCTCCCCAAACACATGGGATAAATAACCTTTGACACACAACTGTATAACACAATACTGTCAGATAAATAGAGATCTCACTTACGCGACTTCACTCAAGAGTTCAAAGCCTATCACTGGAGATAGTTATCCGTGCTTTTTATTAAACCATACCCAGAGTTAACTAACTACAAGATGTCGCCTAGAAAAAACACGCAGAAAGGAAAACAAAACAAAAGTGGAGGACAAGGGAATCCATCAGTGGATAATTATTTGAAGGCAGCTGCTTTACTGACACCAAAAGAAGCTTCGATAATACCGCAAGGATCACAACACTCATCCAGTTCCTCAGACTCAGGATCAGATGGAGAAGATAATTTGGTTTCTATACCACAGTCAGTGATATCTTCCATTCCCTCAAAACAAGATTTCTCATCACTTATTATACATGTGAAACAGTGCATCAAGGACGAGATTTCTGATCTGAAGAGAGATATCACCGAAATTGGCAACAGGGTGAACACCCTAGAGGAAAATATTCAGGAGCATGATACATGTATAACAAAAGTGAATGACCAGATGGAACATCAAGACCAAGCTATTCGACAGCTGGAAGACAAATTAGAGGACTTAGAGAATAGGTCCAGAAGACATAACATTAGGATACGAGGTATCCCAGAAGAAATAGACGCTTCAGTTTTGCATGAATACCTTCAATCTTTATTCTCACAGCTTAGAAATCCAACAGATACTACTACAGTGGGAAAAGATAGAGCTCATTGAGCTCTGAGGCCAAAACCTCCCGAAACAGCACCCCCCAGAGATGTGATAGTAAAAATTACTAACTACCAGATGAAGGAGCAACTCATGGCGGTGGCAAGAGAAAAACGTCCTATACAAAAAGATGGCATCACTCTTCAATTTTTTGCTGACTTATCAGCTAGAACCCTAGCCAGAAGAAAAGAACTTTCTCCGCTCACAAAACACCTACAAGCTAGAAGTATAAATTATAGATGGGGTCACCCGTTTCAGCTGATAGTTATATGGAAGAACAGGAGGGTGAGTTGTTCCTCAGTTATGGAAATTGAAGATTGCTGTAGGAAATTGGAAATCCCTCCCCCAACATTGGATTTGGAAATAAGGCAAGACTCTAATTCTACACCCAACCCCGGAGCATCCCCTTTGCCACAGCGTAAAGAATGGCAGACTGTCCAAAGTAAAAGAATGAGAAACCCCTCACCCTCGGACTCTAGGGCCCAAACAGGCTGAAAATGAACATTATAAGATATCCTTTTCAGGAACTTGGTAACCAGAGTGAGTAAGTTAACTTAACTGTTGAGATAAGATATTTGTTGACAAATCAACAGGTCAAATAGTATGACATAGGTATGTTATGTACTTAGTGGGCTGAATTAATTCCAAATGGGATTTCTCAGCCATTTCCCTCTGTTATTTTTATAAGTTAAAAGTTACATATGTTAATATTGTTAATATTGTTAGATTGTATTTAGGAGTTTTATTGCAGAGACACTACATCAAGCAAAGGGTAATGTAATCAACAGGCACGGAGCAGGAGTGACAAAGGTAATGAGATAACAGACAATTGTATTCAGTTTGTATCACAAAATGTGAAGGGTTTTAATGCTCCCCACAAGAGGTCGCTAGCTTTAAGAGACATATTGCAAAAAGGGGGGGGGGGGAATAATTGGACTTCAGGAGACCCATTTTAAAAGAGGGTCCATCCCTAAGTATATACACAGCAGCTTTTCTCAACATTATCATAGTGCACACAACAACAAAAAGATTAACGGCGTAAGCATCCTTATAAACAAAACACTTCCATTTAAACTAATAGACCAGAAAAAGGATACAGAGGGCAGGTTCCTAGCTGTTAGTGGTATTCTTTATAACAAACCAGTGACATTGGTGAATATCTATGCACCCAGCCACAGACAAGCAGCCTTTTTTTTCTAATACCTCAAATTCAAGACATACAAAGGGGTCAATTGATAGTCCTGGGAGACTTTAATCTACCCATCAATCCCAAACTTGATAGTTCAAATCCAAACATACAAGTAGCAAAAACTACACTTAAATCTATGTGGAACTTTGTTAGGATATTTGGCCTTCACGACCCCTGGAGAGTTTCGAACCCTGAACGGAGAGACTATACATTTTTCTGCAACCCGAATAAATCATATTCGAGAATTGATTTTATTCTACTAGACCATTTAACTTTGTCACATGCCATTGCCTCAGGTATCACACATACAGCATGGTCAGACCATTCCATGGTCAAGTGTTCCATCAACTGGCCTTCAGCCCCGTTAAGGGAGTTTACGTGGAGACTAGATGAGTCTTTATTACTAGACCCATTGGTGCACGAGACCATGGAATCGTAAATAAGGGAATTCTTTAACAGAAATGTTCAGGAAGACATGGCCCCATCCACAGTCTGGGAAGCACATAAGAGTTATATAAGGGGAATATTGATTAAAATTAGAGCTAATAGAAATAAACGACAGAGAGAAGAGTATCAGCACATAGCCAAGGAAATTGCACAATTAGATTACCTACATAAGCTCCATCCACAAGATGAAAATATCCTGCATCAACTGAAATTTTATAGAACCAAAATGACATCACATCTACATATAAAAGCCCAAACAACAGCATATAAACTTAAACAGAAATTCTATTGCGAGGCCAATAAACCGGGACGCCTATTGGCCAGATCACTAAAAACCAAACAGTCTAAAACTTACATATACTCAATCAATAATCCTAGGGGGGCGAAAGTTGAAGACACAAAGCAAATAGCGGATACTTTTAAAAATTATTACCATGCATTATAGTCTTTCCCCAACAGGTCACAAATAGATCACAAACTCAAATGTATAAAATATCTAGATAGTGTCCAGGTTAGCGAGATGTTACAAGCCCTGATAAATAGCAAAGAAGTTAGCGAGGCAATTAGTTCATTAAAATCTGATAAAGCCCCAGGACCATATGGATTCTCTTGGTCATACTACAAACTATACACCCAGCTTTTAGTGACACATTTACTAAAAACTTTCCACCAGATTGATAATGGAAGCCTACTACCGGATTCCATGCTACAAGTGTACATAACAGTCCTCCCTAAACCGGGTAAGAAACCTGACACACCAGCTAACTTTCGTCCAATATCCTTGTTAAATATAGATCTGAAAGTGTTTGCTAAGGTCTTGGCGACCAGGCTTAATAGACTGTTGCCGACACTGATCTCCCCAGACCAGGTGGGATTTGTACCGCGGAGAGAGGCAAGGGACAACACCGTCAAATTATTAAACATTTTGAATATATAAATAAGAATAGAGTCTCTTTGGTATTATTATCTATGGATGCTGAGAAAGCGTTCGATAGACTAGACTGGACCTTTCTCAAGGCTACACTCACCAAATGTAATCTTCCTCTCCCCTTTATAAACAGAATAATGGCCCTATATTCCTTTCCCACAGCCCAAATTAGAGTAAATGGCACACTCTCCGAACAATTCGAAATACGAAATGGCACGCGACTGGGCTGCCCGCTTTCCCCGCTCCTGTTTATCTTATCACTAGAAGTACTAGCAAGCAAAATTTGGTTAAATGAAAATATAAAGGGTATAGTTATTAACCATAGAGAATATAAATTATCCATGTTCGCGGACAATGTTTTGCTGTCCTTGTCAAGCCCCTTGGGATCTCTCTCCGTGGTGCAATCAGAATTACAAGACTATGGGGGGGGTATCAAACTTTTTGGTAAACACCAACAAATCAGAACTGTTACCACTACACATATCTGCAATTGGCATAACTAATATCTAGAATAAATGCTCATTTGCGGTTTAACAGAAATCCATCAAATACTTGGGTATATATTTATCGAGCAACTTAGACTCAATTCGCACAATTAATTACTCCAAGCTCTTGAATGCCATCTCTAATCAGGCTTCGTCTTGGCTGTCGAAAAATCTATCCTGGATAGGGAGAATAAACACGGTCAAGATGGTGCTATTGCCAAAAATCTTGTACATCTTACAGAGGCTACCCCTCCCAAATACCCACATATATATATATACAGAAATTACAAAAAGTGATATATAATTTTATTTGGAAAAAAAGACCGTCAAGGGTGAATAAATTATCCATGTAAGCCCACAAAGATATGGGGGGACTAGGAGTACCTAATATATCATTATATAAACAGGCTATTTCATTACAAAGAATCCTAGAATGGAGCAGGAATGACCCGACTGAACCAAAACACTGGATACAATTAGAACACGATATATCGGGCATACCGCAACTAGGTGGGGCATGCTGGTTACCCAAATTTTTATCCAAAACTCAGATTAATTCTACTTCCACAATAATTAATACTATATCAGATTGGAAGTTCATACGTGACAACTTTAGGGGCATCTCTAGTGCTCATTCCCCTTTGACACCAATCTTGGCAAACCCCGAATTTTCGGAGGGCAGGGGGCATCACACGGGAGGTGACAACAGTATAAGAGGATATGTTCCTATGGCATCACTAACTAAATTAGGTAAAATGTTACCTAGTACCAAATTGGGAGAGGTGGGAAACAGTTTTTTTGACCAGTGGCTGCGATACCATCAAGTTAGTCATTACGTTACAACACATAGAAATAGGTCAAATCTATTGAGGTCACCAACACCTTTTGAACAGATGTGTAACTCCCAATTCCCACAAAAATTGATCATTTCCATCATCTACAAGCTATTACTCACAGCTACATCCCCCAAACCGCATAACTATGTGAAGGGATGGGAGAGGGAATTGTTGGGGAATCAGGATCCAAATAATTAATTGGGAGGACATTTTTCGTAGTATAGCTCATTCTGCACACACAACATATGCATTAGAGACAAATTACAAACTACTGTTTTGATGGTACCTAACACCAAATAGAATGAAATTCCTTTTCCCAACAGCTAATGAAAAATGCTGGAGATGTAAGCAGGAAGTGGGTAATATGGGCCACATTTGGTGGTCATGTACGACGATAAATGCCTACTGGGCGGAGATAATAGAAGAAATAAAAAGTGCCTTATCCTGTAATATATCTCTCACCCCACAAGTATGTTTATTCAACTTGTTAAAAGAGATTAAGTGTACCATCAAGCAGAATGTTGGGCATATTATGCTAAACACAGCTAAACAACTCATAGCTTCTGCGTGGAGATCCAATAGAGTTCCCACGATTGATACATGGAAAGAGAAGGTGCGGGGAGTTTTGATGCTGGAGAGATTCTTTTATCTTAAAACTAAAAATCCATGCTCGAGATAGGTAATAACATAATAGAGGAGCCGAAATTGATTACATAGACTAAATTACCCCATCACTTCACAATATCATACCCGTTAAAAGTAAAGGAAGACAGGCACTGCAGTAAATGGTTGTTATATTTGTTATTGTTAATGTTTATTCATGTTATTATTATATTGTAGTATTTTTTAATCTGTGATCTCAAGATTCAATATGCATATCATCAGAGTAAGAATGTATTAAATATAAATCCAGAATGCAAAAGTGCAGAGTAGGAAACATTGTGGACTTAAATTTGTTAAGGGAAAAAAAGAAAATACTATGCAATGACATTGTGTAACTACATGGATTATGTGTATTGTACATTTTGAAAATTCAAATAAAGAAATAATAAAGAAAAAAAAAAATGTAAATGTCTGTAATGTGATCTTCCAAGAAACAAAAATCCAGAAAAACAAAACCATAATTATTAGGAGCATTGTAACCCCTTCGTTATAGGGAATTTTAGAGATAAACTTGCTCAAAATACCAGATCATTTTTAGCATTTTAGCTATCACACCATTTAAACAGAAATATAGCCTCATTTTTCATTAGTTTTACTTGTCAAAATAATACATTTATTTTTAGTAGACAACCCACGGTATTGATCTAGGGCCATTTTGGTATATTTCATGCCACCATTTCACCGCCAAATGAGATCAAATAATTTATTTTTTAACTTTTTCACAAACTTTGGTTTTCCCCCTGATATTTTTTACATACCGCTTGTGCAATCATGACACAAATGATTTAAAAGCTTCTCTGGGAGTGGGATCCCCAGAGATTTTATTACAAGGACAGAGACTCCTATTTTGCATAACCTTTCACTTTACTACTCAGGCAGCATTTAAAAGAAAAAACATTTGAATATTAACAGAAAAAATATGATAACAGAGATGAAATGTAAGAGACCAATGAGAACAGTCCTTTAGTGGTCAGGGATAACAAGGACCAATCATATGCATCATAGTAACCATATAATGTCCAGAAAGTAGCAAACCCTCCTCTTTTCTCTTTGCTGCTCAGGAGTTAAGTACAAAGTTATTTATCAACATAAATAATTTTATTAATTTCGTTTTGATCTAATTTTATTGTTATTATTGTTATCTTATTACTTGTATACTAATTTTGTTTATACTATTATTACTTTGCTCTTTGTTTTTTCTATAAATTCTTTTCATTTCTTTCATTCTTTTATTCATATCTATTTTATGATTTCTGTTTTCATTTTAAATTTTTTCATTTCATTTTGCTTTATTATGTTAATTTCCGTTTTTGGGAATTAGCTTTCTTATATTATTTTGCGCTTTTGGTGGCTCTTTATTTATTAGCTTCTATTTTGTGCTTCGCTTTTGTATTCCTTACTGTTTATTTTCCTTTGATTAATCTTCGTCTCCTCTTAGTTTCATCTCTCTGGAGCGTCTGAGCTCCGTGCTGTGCAGGCATCCATCTTGTCCGTGTGGGTTGCTTTCAGGCACGCCTCCATTTTATGACTCATCACGCAGTCATAATTCTCTTTCCGCCCTCACTCGATACTTGCTCTGCTGTCAGTCAGACAAGTACCGCTTTGACCGCTCAGCTGGAAATTTGCAAATATAGCAACATTGTTATATTTACATGTAACATTTCTTTGATTATTTCATTGCATTGTTATTCAACGTTTTACTTAGGCTTTTACATGTATTATTTGTAATCGTTTTGCTCACACAACAATTAGATATTTACAACAGTTATATTATTCACTACTTGAAAAAACTCTTTGGTTTTTTAATTAGTTTATAGCATATTTAAATTAATTAGTTAGATAATATTTTTTGTATTATCCTAGTTTTTTGAAAATGTCAGAGGATCCTAAACAAATGTCAGAGAAATTTGTACAGAACCTTATTAATAATTCCTTTGAGCCTTTGAAACTACAGATGGATCAACTCCAATCTGTAATTTGTAACTTTAATGAATTACATGGTCATATACTTAAAAAGACTTCAAGTAAATCTAAGCAGACAAGCTCTGAGGGAAAACTTTCTTCTGAAAGGAAATGTATGAAAGATATGTCACGTCAGCTCAGTTCTGACATTTCCATACCTGCCCAAAAAGGCAGAAGTGAAAATATTTCTAGTTCTGATACAGATTCAGAGATAATTGCTCCACAAAGTCATAAAATATCCCGAAAAAGAAAATTTAAAATTGTCTCTGATTCCTCAGAAAATAATGATGATGAGGATAATTTTAAAATGGATGTTAATTTTGTGAATTCTGACAATGAATCATCTGAATCTTACAAATCCAATGCTACTGAAATTAATGTGTTTTCCCCTTCTTCCTCTGATGAGTCCCCCAAACCCAAAAGAAGGAAAAAAGTTTTAAAAAATAAAAAACCTTTTTTGGTTGATAATATGGGACTCCCATATACTGATCCTAATGATCTTCATCACCCCAGATCCTCTCAATGGAGACCTTCAAAGAGAGTCTCAAAATTAATTGATTTTTATATTAGAAGACCATTATCTAAGAAAACTAAAAATACCCTTAAAGCTGAATGCCCTAGACCTGAGTTGCCCCACAACACCCATTTAACCCCTGAAATTGACCAAAATCTCTTAAAATTTATTGCCACAAAAAAGTCCAATCTTAGATCTGGCCCAGACAGATTTTTAAAATCCTGCCAAGATAAGCTTTTAGACACCTTAGGACCTGTAACCAAATTGTTTGAACTGTCCGAAAATGCTATTTCGGAAAATGATTTACTAGATCCTATCACAGTAAGAGAATGGTTACAAAGAACCATCTATTTTTTAGGAGATGCTAATACTTCCCTTGCTTCTCAACGTAGAAGACTAGTTTTACGTTGCATAGATCCAAAAATAACAGATTTTGCCTCTACTGAGATGGGTCCTGAAGCAGATGGCCTTCTTTTTGGAGACTCTGGTCTAAAACAACTCAGTAGTTATGTTAACACTTTTAACTCTCTGAATAAAATAAAAAATAATACAAAGAATTTTTTTTACCAAAACCAACCTCAAAGAGTTTTTTCAAGGGCTGGAAAAGGCAGAGACCGCTTTTCCAGCCGCTATTCAGCCTTATCAAGATCTCAATTCCACAATTCAGCTCCGATCTCCACCTCCCATCAAAACTTTTTTCCCTCACGCTCAAGGCAGAGATTTAACAGGGGTTTCAGATCCAGGATCTTCAGAAGACCCTTCCAAGGTAAGTTTAACCACCTTTTCCTCCATTCCTTTTTTCCAACAAAAATGGCAAAAAATATCCTCAGACCCATGGATTTTACAGACAGTCACAGGTCTTCTTTTAGAATTCTTAGAAGTTCCAGTCCAAGTTTCTTTACCCAATCCAATAAAATTTTGTCAAAAAGATCATTTACTCCTAGACAAAGAGATCTCAGACCTAATATCAAAAAATGCGGTAGAACCTGCTCACAATTCTACAAACTCATTCATAAGCAACATGTTTCTAGTACAAAAGAAAGAAGGCAGTTACCGCCCGGTTATAAATCTAAGAGATCTAAATTATTTTCTAGTTTACAATCACTTCAAAATGGAAGGCATTCATTTCCTCAGAGACTGCCTCTACAACAACGACTGGTTGGTAAGGTTAGATCTCAAAGATGCTTACCTTACAATTCCAATTCATCTACATTTCAGAAACTATCTCAGATTCCTTTGGAAAGACAAATTATGGCAATTTACATGTCTTCCTTTCGGCCTTTCCTCGGCTCCATGGGTTTTCACAAAGATTTTAAAACCTGTAGTAGCCTGGCTTCGGAAAAGAGGAATTCGTCTTATCATTTATTTAGACGACATTCTTCTCATCCACCAATCTCCCTCTACTCTACAAGAACATCTTTCTCTAACTATTTCCCTTCTTCAGAATTTAGGTTTCATTATCAACTTCAAGAAATCAGCCTTAGTTCCATCTCAGAATCTGACTTTCTTAGGTTTCAACATAGACACCATCTCAGCATCTTTAAGTCTTCCATTAGACAAAATAAAAAGAATAAAGAAAGAGATTTCTTATGCATTGAACAAGAAATATTTCCCACTTTGTCTTTTAGCCAGAATTATTGGTCTCCTTTCCTCGTCTATTCAAGCAATCTTTCCTGCTCCTCTACACTACAGAGCTCTACAGAGGTTAAAGATTTTCTACCTCAGGAAAGGTTTTTCTTATCAAAATATGATTCATCTTTCAGAAGAAGCTATAGAAGAACTGAACTGGTGGCTTATCAATATAGAAGCTTGGAATGGCAAAGCCATTTTTGGAAGCTCACCAGATATAATCATAGAATCAGATGCGAGCAATTCTGGTTGGGGAGCAAGATGTGGTTCACAAATTTCAGGAGGAAAATGGTCCACTATGGAGAAAAATCTTCATATAAACTGTCGGGAACATTTGGCGGGAGCTTTCGCTGTCAAGAGTTTCATCAAACATTCTCATCCTATTACAGTTCTTCTCCGAATGGACAACATTTCGGCCGTACGATATATCAATCGTTTAGGTGGAACAACTTCAAAAATGTTATCGATTCTAACAAAAGACTTTATTCATTTTTGCCTTTCCCAGAACATATCTATACAAGCAGAATATCTGCCTGGTCTCAACAATCAAATGGCAGACTGGGGTTCCAGGTACCTTACGGATTTCAGCGACTGGATGTTGAATCCTTCTCTTTTTCAACGAATTCTACAGATCAGAGGTCCATTCATAATAGATCTTTTTGCCTCTCGACTGAATCGTCAGATTCTTCCTTTTTTCAGCTGGAAACCAGATCCAGAGGCTCTAGCAATAGATGCTTTCCTACATTAGTGGCCCCCTCAGGGAGCTTATGCATTTCCCCCATTTTCTATGATCCTCCGGACTCTCCTTTTTGTCAAGAGACATCAAATTTCCCTTCTGATCATGACTCCGTTATGGCCGAATCAAGTTTGGTACCCATACCTTCTGGAAATGTCTTTCCTTCCTCCTATTCTTCTTCCCAATATTCCAGATCTTCTTACAGACCCAGGAGGAGAATACCACACCCTAGTGCTTCAAGGCAACCTTCAACTAGTAGCTTGGATGATTTCAGGGGATCCTGGTCTTGCAATGGACTTTCGGAGCACGCTAAACTCCTCCTTCAAGACTCTTGGGCCCCTGGAACCAAAAAGTGTTATATATCCGCTTGGACTAAGTGGTCTAGCTGGTGCTGTAACAAACACTTGGATCCCGTTTCAGCACCTTTAAATGAAATAATCAATTATTTATCATCTCTTTTTATGGAAGGTTTAGCTTATAGATCTGTTAATGTTGCTAGATCAGCCATTTCGGCAAGCCATGAATTTTTTAATAATCTTCCAATTGGCCAAAACCCTATTATTTGCAGGTTATTAAAATCTATTCGTCTTAAAAGACCTCCTTCTTCTAAATACTCCTCCTTTTGGGATGTAGATTTAGTCATTTCTCTTTTTCAGAAATGGCCAAACAACGACAAATTATCCCTTAAACAACTTTCTTTCAAACTTGCAACTCTTTTATGCTTATTATCTTGTAAAAGAGTTTCAGATGTTAGGGCCATTGATTATAATTCAAAAATGTTCTCCCCTCAAGGTGTAATTTTTACCATTACTCGTAGAACTAAAACTCTTTCTTCTACTATCTTTTATCCATATTTCTTTGAACAACCGAAACTATGTATAGTTCTTTGTCTTAAAGAATATGAATTAAGAACTTCTCATCTTAGATCCCCATCATCTAAACAACTTTTAATTTCTTTTGTTCCCCCTCACTTACCAGTTTCTTCACCTACTATTAGTAGATGGGTAAAAACTATTATGCTAGAAGCTGGTGTGGACAATGTTTTTTTCTTCACATTCCATCCGTGGAGCGTCAGCCTCTAAAGCTTTTTCTAAATCTGTTTCTCTACAAGATATTTTAAATGCAGCAGATTGGTCTGATGATAAAACTTTCAGGCAATTTTATTTTAAACCTATTAATTCTATCCCTCAACAGTTGGTTTTGTAATTATTTGTTATGTTAGTATTTTGTTTATTGTATTATTTTGCTTTAAACTTGCAAAATAGGAGTCTCTGTCCTTGTAATAAAATTCCGATTATCCTATTTTATGACGGAATAATCTAGATTTTATTAAAGAGACAGAGACGAGTATTTTCCCACCACTGTTTTTTCTCATGTGTTTCCCTCCCTTTATATATTTATTTAACTTACTTACGTTATTCTAATGACTTTTGTTTGTCTTTCAGTTCCAAATCCTTCCTCAACAGGATTTTAAAAATTCGTCTACAAGTTTGAGTTCGTTGAATGGTTCTCTTCAATCAAGTTTGATTTTATCTTCTAGCAAGTTTTTCGTTACTTCTTTCCGGAAGAAGTTGACAAGTTCCTACAATCAACTGTTTGGTCTATCAAGACTTCTGTTTCCTTTATGGATTATTATCTGCGGACTGTTCCTGATTCTATACTTATCTAATGGTTTTTGTTTCCTTCGCTTCTCTGAGAAAAGAGGAGGGTTTGCTACTTTCTGGACATTATATGGTTACTATGATGCATATGATTGGTCCTTGTTATCCCTGACCACTAAAGGACTGTTCTCATTGGTCTCTTACATTTCATCTCTGTTATCATATTTTTTCTGTTAATATTCAAATGTTTTTTCTTTTAAATGCTGCCTGAGTAGTAAAGTGAAAGGTTATGCAAAATACTCGTCTCTGTCTCTTTAATAAAATCTAGATTATTCCGTCATAAAATAGGATAATCGGAATTTAGAAATAACAGACATGCATGACATTGCCATTGTTTTTGGTATTTAGAAGGCTAACGCTAATTGCAGCTGTACACCACAATTCTGAGATTCCCAGCAGTGAAGTGGTTAATTAGCTGGCAAAGGTAATAGTATTCTAGTGTGTGAAGACTAGCCTCCCACCTGACACCTCCCAGATCCCTCCCAAACAGCTCTCCCCCTTACCCATAGCCCATACTCCTCACCACCATCTTAGGTACTGGCAGATAGTCTGAAGGTTTAGGACTTTAAAAAAAAATAATATATTTATATATATTTTATTTAGTGTATGATCTCCTCTTACCCTCACACCTCCCTGATCCCTCCCAAACAGCTCTCTAATCTCCTCCTCCCAATGATCTCTACCATTACCATCTTAGGTACTGGCAGCTGTCTCCCAGAACCCAGTTTGTATACATTTCTTTTTTTAATTTTTATTTATTTATTAAAGGGACACTGAACCCAAATTTTTTCTTTCGTGATTCAGATAGAACATGCAATTTTAAACAACTTTCTAATTTACTCCTATTATTAATTTTTCTTCGTTCTCTTGCTTTCTTTTTTTGAAAAAGCTATTTTTTTGGTTCAGGACAATGGAAAGCACTTGTTTATTGGTAGGTGAATTTACCCACCAATAAGCAAGAACAACACAGTGTGTTCACCAACAATTGGCCGGAATCTAAACTTACATTATTGCATTTCAAATAAAGATACCAAGAGAATGAAAATAATTTGATAATAGGAGTAAATTAGAAAGTTGCTTAAAATTGCATGCTCTATCTGAATCACAATAGAAAAAATGTGGGTTCAGTGTCCCTTTAATAAAAAAATGTTTTCTGTAGTGCAGCAATCCCCTCACCATTGCCACCTCCCCCATCTAAGTACTCATATTGTGGGGCCCCTACTCATAATCCCCTAGGCCGTAGTGTAGTGTTATCATCCCTCCCAATCTCTTAGTAAAATATTTTCTGTAGCGTAGGGAACCCTCCCCTCCAGTGATGGGTTGCACACCCGCCTCCCTCCCGCACCACCTGTGGCACCATCACAACAGATACAGACAATGACCCTGTCTGTGTCACTATTGAATATACAATCTGACTACATATGGTAAAGGGAGCATGATCAGTGCTTCCTTACCATATGAAGGCAGATGCCTTCTGTCTCCGGCTGCAGTCTTGGTTGTTTAAGCTGACAGCTGGGACCACAGTATGCAGCTCTGTGTTAGACGTAGGTACTACGTGAACACAGTACACTGGGCAAAATACTGTGTGATTTATTACCTATGTCCATTTGGCCCAAGGGGTTAAATTAAAAAAACTACAACACCCTGATTGCTTAAAGGGACACTGTACCCAAATTTTTTCTTTTGTAATTCAGAAAGAGCATGCAATTTTAAGCAACTTTCTAATTTACTCCTATTATCAATTTTTCTTCGTTCTCTTGCTATCATTATTTGAAAAAGAAGGCATCTAAGCTTTTTTCGGTTTCAGTACTCTGGACAGCACTTTTTTTATTGGTGGATGAATTTATCCACCAATCAGCAAGGACAACCCAGGTTGTTCACCAAAAATGGGCCGGCATCTAAACTTACATTCTTGCATTTCAAATAAAGATACCAAGAGAATGAAGAAAAATTGATAATAGGAGTAAATTAGAAAGATGCTTAAAATTTCATGCTCAATCTGAATCACGAAAGAATTTTTTTGGGTACAGTGTCCCTTTAAGTCTGCAAAACTATTTCATTGTGGAAGCACCTTTTGCATTTATTACAGCAACAAGTCTTTGTGGATAAGTCTCAACTTTGCACATCTAGACTTTGGAATTTTATCCCACTCACCTTTGTAGAAAAGTTCCTTCAAATTGCGAAAGATCTCCTGCTTACAGTTCTCTTTTGGTTATTTCACATATTTTCAATGAGCTTCAGATTAAAGGTACAAGCATACACAAGCACAATACACACACAGCCTTTAAAGGGACAGATCACTCCACATGCACACAAAACACAGACTTAACACACACACAGGAACACACACATGAACAGCTCAAACCATATGCACACAGTTCTTAAAGGGACAGTTTATTCAATTTTTTTCTCCCCTTTAATTTGTTCCCAATGATCCACTTTACCTGCTGGAATGTATTTAATGGTTTAAAGTATTTCCATTACCCTTATATTGGCATTTTAAATAGTTTATTTAGCCTGTGGTATCCCCACCCATCCTGAAAGTTTTTGGACTCAAGGCCAAGCTGTGTTAACACAGCCAATAGAAGAAATTACACTCCCAGTCGGTTATAGAAGAGATAAGGTAATAAAATGTTCATTGTCCATTGTTCTCTACAATTATTGGTGATTGGTTTATGGACAAATATAAGATAAAGATGCATGTATATGTACACAATCTGATAAAGTATGAGATCTGATTATACCTATAAGTTAAACCCATTTTATTAGGTTGTGGCTTCAAAACACAAAATCAGCTAATTCATATATATACAAATAAGCCTTAACAAAGCAAATCTCATACATTTTATACTCTGCAGCTGATAAAAAAGTTATTGGAAACACATTAAGGGAAAATCAATTTCATAGTATATTGTTCCTTTAAGACACTGGCACACACACAACTCACATAGCCTTAAAGGGACATTGTACACTAATGTTTTCTTTGCATACATGTTTTGTAGATGATCCATTTATATAGCCCACCTGGGAGTGTTTTTTTGTAACAATGTATAGTTTTGTTATTTTTTAATAACATTGTGCTGATTTTCAGACTCCCCAAGCCCCACAGTGTCAGATGTATACACATGTTTACAGACTCCTGTTTATGTTATCTTTTTTTATATGCAGTGAAGGGAGGAGTGTCTACTCTTATTTTTCCCAGCCCCTTTCACTAACCTCATCAACAGTGCTAAACAGGGAGCTTCTATGTAAATTTTTAAAAGGTTTTATACAGGATATTTAGATCAGTATCTGTGAATAGTCTCCTTTATAGTAGTGTCTATTACATGCAATTATATGAAAATTGGTGCATGCTGTCCCTTCGAAGGGATTGAGGTAGGGAACGCTACATGCACAGCACACAGTCTTAAAGGGACAGATCACGGCACTGTTACACTACACACAGCTTTAAAGTTTTAAAGGGCCAGCTCAGAGCCTGCACACAACACATAAGATGAATGTATTGCAAGTTTAAGTTCAATTAATAAAACTTGCATTATTTGATTTGTTTTGTGCAAAAAAAAATGTTTACAACAACTTAAAGCAAATAGTGCTGTTCTTGTATGTGTTGTGTATGTTTCCTGAATACTGTGACCTGCCCACTTTACGTCTGTGTTAGTGTGCATGTGGAATGATCTTTCCCTTTAATGGCTCTGTGTGTTATATGTGTGTATGCTTGGACCTTTAATACTGTGTGCATGTTGTGTGGATTTTTAAGACTGTGTGTATGTGTGAGAGAGAAAGACTGTAGCTTTAAGACTTGAGGGATGAGCTGTCCCTTTAAGTCTTTGCGTGATGTGGTTGTTTATACGTGGTGTGTTTGGTCCATGTATTTTTTGTGTGTTTTAAAGTTGGGTGTATTGTGTGAGTGCACCAGTCCTTTTAAGTTTGTGTGAGCTGTTGATTTGAGGATATGTGCACTGTGTGTGTTGCTGTACCATTAAGACAGTGTGCAGGTGGTGTGAGACATCCCTTCAAAGCACTGTGTGCTAAGTGCACTGTACAGGGAGTGCAGAATTATTAGGCAAGTTGTATTTTTGAGGATTAATTTTATTATTGAACAACAACCATGTTCTCAATGAACCAAAAAAACTCATTAATATCAAAGCTGAATAGTTTTGCAAGTAGTTTTTAGTTTGTTTTTAGTTATAGCTATTTTAGGGGGATATCTGTGTGTGCAGGTGACTATTACTGTGCATAATTATTAGGCAACTTAACAAAAAACAAATATATACCCATTTCAATTATTTATTTTTACCAGTGAAACCAATATAACATCTCAACATTCACAAATATACATTTCTGACATTCAAAAACAAAACAAAAACAAATCAGTGACCAATATAGCCACCTTTCTTTGCAAGGACACTCAAAAGCCTGCCATCCATGGATTCTGTCAGTGTTTTGATCTGTTCACCATCAACATTGCGTGCAGCAGCAACCACAGCCTCCCAGACACTGTTCAGAGAGGTGTACTGTTTTCCCTCCTTGTAAATCTCACATTTGATGATGGACCACAGGTTCTCAATGGGGTTCAGATCAGGTGAACAAGGAGGCCATGTCATTAGATTTTCTTCTTTTATACCCTTTCTTGCCAGCCACGCTGTGGAGTACTTGGACGCGTGTGATGGAGCATTGTCCTGCATGAAAATCATGTTTTTCTTGAAGGATGCAGACTTCTTCCTGTACCACTGCTTGAAGAAGGTGTCTTCCAGAAACTGGCAGTAGGACTGGGAGTTGAGCTTGACTCCATCCTCAACCCGAAAAGGCCCCACAAGCTCATCTTTGATGATACCAGCCCAAACCAGTACTCCACCTCCACCTTGCTGGCGTCTGAGTCGGACTGGAGCTCTCTGCCCTTTACCAATCCAGCCACGGGCCCATCCATCTGGCCCATCAAGACTCACTCTCATTTCATCAGTCCATAAAACCTTAGAAAAATCAGTTTTGAGATATTTCTTGGCCCAGTCTTGACGTTTCAGCTTGTGTGTCTTGTTCAGTGGTGGTCGTCTTTCAGCCTTTCTTACCTTGGCCATGTCTCTGAGTATTGCACACCTTGTGCTTTTGGGCACTCCAGTGATGTTGCAGCTCTGAAATATGGCCAAACTGGTGGCAAGTGGCATCTTGGCAGCTGCACGCTTGACTTTTCTCAGTTCATGGGCAGTTATTTTGCGCCTTGGCTTTTCCACACGCTTCTTGCGACCCTGTTGACTATTTTGAATGAAACGCTTGATTGTTCGATGATCACGCTTCAGAAGCTTTGCAATTTTAAGAGTGCTGCATCCCTCTGCAAGATATCTCACTATTTTTGACTTTTCTGAGCCTGTCAAGTCCTTCTTTTTACCCATTTTGCCAAAGGAAAGGAAGTTGCCTAATAATTATGCACACCTGATATAGGGTGTTGATGTCATTAGACCACACCCCTTCTCATTACAGAGATGCACATCACCTAATATGCTTAATTGGTAGTAGGCTTTCAAGCCTATACAGCTTGGAGTAAGACAACATGCATAAAGAGGATGATGTGGTCAAAATACTTATTTGCCTAATAATTCTGCACTCCCTGTATATGTTTGTGCATGCTGTGATCTGTCCCTATAAGACTACAGTTTGTTGTGCTTTAAGTTTGTGTGCATTCTGTGAGTGTGTCCATGCCTTTAAGACTTTGCAAGCATACTGTGATCTGTGCTTTTAAGGCTGTGTGTGCTGTGTTTGTGCACCTTTAAAATTAAGACTGTGTGCTTGTGGTGTGAGCTACCCCTTTAAAGGCTGTGTGTGTCTGTCACTTTAAGCCTGAGAGCCCCTTTAAGGCTCTGTGCATTTGGGTGTGCTTAAAAGCCTATGTGCCTGTCCCTTAAAGACTGTACATGGTGTGAGCTGTTCCTTTAAGGCTGTGTGCGTGTGGTGCAAGTTGTCCTTTAAAGGCTATGAGTGCTGTGTGTGTACGTGTCCCGGGACTTTTAAGACAAAGCATCCCTTTAACTCAGTATGCATTGCGTGCGGATGCATACTGTTATCGCTACCTTTAAGACTGCTTGTGGTGTGAGTTTACCGACTAAAGGTTGTGTGTGCCTTCCCCTTTAAGTCTGTGAGCAAATGCCAAGTTGCCTTTAAGGTTGTGCTGTGTGAACATTACTGTGATCTGTCCCTTTAAGACTCTGTGCATGTGGTGGAAGTTGTCCCTTTAAAGGCGGTGAGTGATGTGTTTGTGTGTGTGTGTGTGCACTGCACCTGTTCCTTTAAAACAGAGTGTCCCTTTAAGACTGTGTGCGTTGCGTACAGATGCATAATGTTATCACTCCCTTTAAGACTCTGTATGTGGTGTGAGTTTACCCAAAAAAAGGTTGTGCGTACCTTCCCCTTTACGATGAGCAGGTGCAAAGCTGACCTTTAAGGTTGCGCTGTGTGAACATTACTGTGATCTGTCCCTTTAAGACTGTGTGCGTGTTGTGCAAGTTGTCCCTTTAATGGCTGTGAGTGCTGAGTGTGTGCATGTGCCCCTGTCCCTTTAAGACAGAGTGTCCCTTTAAGGCTGTGTGTGTGTTGCGTGAGGATGCTTACTGCTATTGCTCCCTTTAAAACTGTGAGTGTGGTGTGAGTTTACCCACTAAAGGTTTGTGTGCCTGCCCCTTTAAGACTGTGTGAGCAGGTGCCAAGGCGGTGTGCTGCCTTTGTTCTATAATTTTTCACAACCCATAAGAATGCTGGACCGTGTCACTTCCGGTGACGCAGAATCAGCTGTTGGAGGTGTGTTATATGATGTGATATGATGGGCACTGTAATTCCTCCATCTTCACTATCTTTTTTGCCTCCGCCTCGGGGTTCAATGAGGGTAAAGGTGCACTTGGGTGGATGCCAGAAGATCGGTGGGGGGTGCCCCCCTTGAACCAGTCAGAGGGGAAAAAAAGTGAAGATGGGGGAATTACAGTGCCCATCATATATATATGTGTGGTTAGCAAGCAGTTCCGTTGTAGAAATTAGCTTCTGCGGTGGAGCGCATGCACAGTGATTCAATTTTTGGTCAGACTTGGCTGAACTGACAGACTTGTGGCGATTGGAATGTGGTGATGCCCCAGAGCTCACGAATATGTGGTCCAACATCTGATTCTACATCACCGGAAGTGATGCAGTCCAGCATTCTTATGTGTCGCGGAATATTATAGAACGCTGTTGAAGGCTGTGCTGTGGGAACATTATTTTCTCAGCAGTTTGTACAATTGGTACTGACAGGGCTGCTATAAAGTGATGGTAAATCCTAGCGTTTGTGAAACGCTAGGCTTTACCAATGGAACAAATAATGGGGACTTTCAGTCAAGTTCCTTTATTTGTCTAAAGTGTTTGCCGCACTGAACTCCTCAGGCAGCCCATGGCGGAACACTTTTTTAGTGAGGTGATGTTTCCACCTCTTAGCCAATAGCCGTGCGGACCAACTGGCGCCATGCCGGATAGTAAGCACACTATTGGCTAAGAGATAAAAATGTCACCTCAGAGCAAAATAGTGTTTTGCTGTGGGCTGCATGACCATGACTGAAAGTCCCCTTTATTTTTTCCACTGGTAAATCCTAGTTTCACAAACTGTCACTGTCAAAACTGTCACTCAAACAGCAAAAATGGCGGGCGGACGGAACAATACTGAAAATGAGCGGCTAATAAGGTAAATTTCAGGAAAAACAAAGTAATGCTATGAAAATGATGAATTAAAGTTCATCTATTTTTCAATGACGATTACTGTGGCGTTCCCGTGAGAGACTGACTTTACATGTACAGTAAACAGTTACAAATGTATATATATAGCCAGATATTCAAAGGGGAGGTATATGCACACTCACAAACTTCCAACATCCGCCAGGGTGCTCTGTAGGAATAATCATAAAGTAGATAGGAGAAAGCACTCACTGGACTTCAGCATTCTTAGAACCAACAATACTTTATTTTTAAAGTATTGTTGGTTCTAAGAATGCTGAAGTCCAGTGAGTGCTTTCACCATAGAGCTGGCGGGTATTAAGCCCTGAAGAGCAGCCAGAGTGTCTCCATATTCTCTCTGGTACTAGTCAGCTGTTCGCAGCTTTGACGTGACGTCACCCGACGTGCGTTTGCGCAGTGTGTGCTGGAGTTTAGGGTCCTGGGTACTCTAGGCCTGTTTCTGGTTTTGAGGGGACTGGTCCGTACACACCATGAGCGGGACTCTGGCTAAGATCGCCGAGATAGAGTCCGAGGTGACTGTTTTTATGGGGTATTGATAGTTTTTCTGCTAGCGAGCTATTCGCTGCTCATGATCAGCACGTGGGGAGGATAAGGGGAAACTGCTGGAGAGATAATTGGGGATGACTTTGGACCTAGTCAAATCACTGAAACTGTGAAATGGTTGCCGGGAATCTGATGGGGGCTAGGACTCATCCTTATATGAGGGGAAACGCTGGATTTAAGGGTGGCATGTGGAGGTTCTTGGGGAAACAAAACGTAGAGAATGAATGGTTGGCAGCTGTTCGAATACTGGAGAGTAAGTGCTGGAGTCTAGGGAGATTGGAAACTGTGCCGCTTGAAGACTGGTTATTAGTAATGTCTTAGACAAAATGTATTTTTTAACTAGAGGCATATGGAGACTGCTTAGGAAACTTTAAAGGGACAAAGCAGTAACAACTTTTCTAGTATCTATGAGAGAGATCAGCATGTCAACAACATTTATTATCTGTATAAATGAGGTAAAAGCTATCTTACATAAGGGGCTGTAATTTCACATTTTCATGGGAAAAAACATGATGCTTATATGTTGCTCTTTCACATGGATGAAAGCATTGTTTTGAGTACACTGTCCCTTAAAGGGAATGAATTGCATGATTCATTAGAGATTTGGGAAAAGGTTGAAAGGTAGTGAGTGACGGGCACAAATTTTGTGTGTCGGGTAGACCAGCCTTTTAAAATGAATTGCCATATTACAATTTTTATTTACTTGAAGGTCCTGGGAATATATTAAAACTAGTAATGAAGTAAAAGCAATAATTTATCAAGGTAAGTGTAATAAATATACACACACAAACATATAGAATGCATTCACAAGTTTCTGATGGAGGAAGAAAGACAGAGTTGTGTTTGGTGGACAAGTTGGCATCAAAGCGCACTGGGCCAGAGGGCTTTAGTTTGAACTAGCCTGCTATAGATTGTGAAGTAACTACTAGTGACTGAGGAGAAAGAAGTTTCATGGTGATCTACAGGGTATTGAGACTATGATAACACTCATTTTACACCTGCAGATGGCCCGGACCCAAAAAAATAAAGCAACAGCACATCACCTGGGGCTTCTTAAGGCACGTCTAGCTAAACTAAGGCGGGAGCTCATCACTCCAAAGGGAGGTGGAGGAGGTGGACCTGGAGAAGGTATATATGGTTTCTGCCCATGTTAACTTAGTAATATTACTCTGCTTCTAATGCCTGGCATGACATTTCCCAGAGACCACTTAGTTCACGCAAAGCAGTAACAACTCCTTTGATTTCATTGCACTATAAAAAAGCAGGATCCGTTTTACACCTTGTCCTAAGTTGATTTTTTTTTTTGTTGCTTTAAATTACTTAAAAAGGTCAGGAAAGCCAACTGTTTCTATAACGATTCAGATAGAGCATAACATTTTAAACAACTTTCCAATAATTTACTTCTATTTTTAAATTGGCATATTTCTGCTGGTATACTTTGTTGATGGAGCAGCAATAGGCTACTGGACCTAACTGAACACATCACGTTAGCCAATGACAAGAGGCATATGTGCGCAGCCACCAATTAGCAGCTAGCTCCCAGTAATTTATTACTGCTCCTAAGCTTACCTAGGTAAGCTTTTCAACAACGGATAGTAAGAGAACAAAGCAATTTAGTTAATAGATGTAAATTGGAAAGTTTTTTTTTATTTAAAGGGATACTAAACCCAAATGTTTTCTTTATTGATTCAAACAGAGCATGTGATTTTAAGCAACTATCTAATTTACTTCTATTATCATATTTTCTTCGCTCTCTTGCTATCTTTTATGTAAAAAAAGAAAAGAAGCAGGAATGTAAAACTTAGGAGCTGGCACATTTTTATTTCAGAGGCTAAATGTAGCCACCAATAAGCAAGCGCTATCCAGGGTGCTGAGCCTAAGCTTTACATTCCTACTTTTTAAATAAAGATGGCAAGAGCATGAAGAGAAATTGCTAATAGGAGTAAATTAGAAAGTTGCTTAACATTGCATGCTCTGTCTGATATCTAAAATAAAAACGAGTTTAGTATCCCTTTAAATTGCATGCACTGCCAAAATTGTGAAAAAAAATGTTGGGTTTCATGTCCCTTGACTTTCCAGGAGTCATCGTGCACAAGATGCTTATAAATGGTGCTCAGTAAACCAAAAGCAATTGGCAATATTGAGACTACCTTTAGCATCTATGGTATCTTTCTAAATCTGCATATTATGTACTTTGTTTTTAATTTCTAATAGGATTCTAGCCTATTGCTGCAGGTATATATTTTCCTTAGCAACTATGCCATGCTATCCCTTTTACACTGCTTCTCACTTTACTCCATGTTACACTTATGGAAAACAATGCTATCCTGGCACTGAAACCGCTGCTTTTGCCCTTGTATCACACACCATACTCAGCACACTGGTTTCTTCAGCTATTAATCAAGCTGTACAGCATCAAATAACATGTCTGTTGCTGCACCAGGATGGACCAGTGCAAATAGTTTTATTGGATTCCAGCATTGACAGTGAGAAATATTCAGGAGCAGGACCACAGAGGGAACAAAGGATACTATGCGTTTCATTCCATAAATCTCAGGAACTTTTTTTTTTTTTTTTCTTCAGGTTTTGATGTTGCAAAGACTGGAGATGCTCGCATTGGATTTGTTGGTTTCCCGTCTGTAGGAAAGTCTACACTGCTCAGTAACTTAGCTGGAGTTTACTCTGAAGTAGCAGCCTATGAATTCACAACACTTACCACAGTACCCGGAGTTGTGAGATACAAAGGAGCGAAGATACAGGTGAAGAACCACCTTGCAAAATCTTTTGCAAGCTATATAAAGCATACATCAGTATAGATTTATATTTTTAAATGTAAATTATTAAGGTGGGAAGTTCAAAGCAAGTAAAAAGACCCCTTATTAGTTTTATCAGATAATTAAGAATAATATTCCCTCATACACTACATGATATTAACATATAGATTTGTCCAAATAGAATTAATTATCAATAAATGATTAAAGGGGGTGCTAACTGTCAGTGGTTAATAGAGGCAAATAGAAAAGAAAAGTGACCGTATAATAGCACTCATGAAGTACTCTATAAAGTATGTATAAGTAATTTGACAAGGAAGATCACCCCACATCCACTGAAAATATTCTAAATAGTAAATAGAACCGTAAGCCACAGAGCTCAGTGCAAACAAACCAAAGCTCATGAATTGCAAGGAAAATTACCTAAAAAGGGGGATTGACCCCGCCACAATATAACTGAAAAATGCAATATGGAGCAGAAGTAAGCACGGCTCTGTGTGACTGAGGTATAGATCAGGGTATAACCCAAATATAACCAATTATCACTGTTAAGAAACAATAGAAGTAGATGTTGTCCACAAATACGCCTTAGCGTATTTGGGGACATCTACTTCTATAGTTTCTTAACAGTGATAATTGGTTATATTTGGGTTATACCCTGATAAATTTCAGGAAAAACAAAGTAATGCTATGAAAATGATGAATTAAAGTTCATCTATTTTTCAATGACTATTACTGTGGCGTTCCCGGGAGAGACTGACTTTACATGTACAGTAAACAGTTACAAATGTATAAAAACCTGTAGGCTGAGGGTTTGATACAATGTATCCATGTAGGCGAGCAGAGCTGGCTGAAATCAACTATTTGGGGACAACATCTACTTCTATAGTTTCTTAACAGTGATAATTGGTTATATTTGGGTTATACCCTGATCTATACCTCAGTCACACAGAGCCGTGCTTACTTCTGCTCCATATTGCATTTTTCAGTTATATTGTGGCGGGGTCAATCCCCCTTTTTAGGTAATTTTCCTTGCAATTCATTAGCTTTGGTTTGTTTGCACCGAGCTCTGGGGCTTACGGTTCTATTTAGTATTTAGAATATTTTCAGTGGATGTGGTTACCCTTTGTGTGTGTGTGTATGTATATATATATATATATATATATATATATATATATATATATATATATATATATATATATTCACACCGTATCCACATTATTTTATCTATCCTAATTAAAATGTTAAGTTTTATTAGATCCCTGATTTAGGTGATCTTCCTTGTCACATTACTTATACATACTTTATTGAGTACTTCATGAGTGCTATTATACTGTCACTTTTCTTTTCTCTTTGCCTAGATTTATATTTTACATTGTGCTCTCTAAGCTATATTCTGTTCTGCCCTCAATCTATAGTAATACAAAACAGTCTTGCACAATGTGAAATAGATGTGGTGGGAATCTGTCTGAGGCTCTACACCAAAACCTCCACTTCATACATGTACTGTCCCTTATTGGCCACAGCAGAGAAGATAACCTAAGTTAGAACATGGCAGCTCCCATTATTTTATAGATACTAAAACTTTACACTTATTTTGTCAATATTTAAACAGCTAACTTAAAAAAAAAATCATCTACATGCTATTCTCAGACTAATCTTTTGTTTGAATGCATCATTCTATCTTGGATTCAGTTAGTGTTTAATGTCCCTTTAAGTATAACTTTCTATCACCTCCTCTCCTTAGTGGGCTAATGTGATCAATGATTTGTAACCTAAGCTGACTAATGTTATGTCCAACAAGTAAACCATGCTCAGCAATAGTTTTTTTTTTTTTTTTTTACATTTTTTGGTGCAGATGTTGGACTTATGTTCTGTTATCCTATCACAAACAGTCCTGGTGGTCTTGCCAATATAGCTCCGCCCACATGAGCATTTAATAATATAAATGGAAAATCTGTATTGCTGGTATAAAAACCTTTGATGGCAAATTTCTTCCCAGTCCTGGGATGAAAAAATGTTTGCCCATACTCATGTTATTACAATTAGAACACTCAACACTCCCCTCAATCTATATCTACAGTGCCACTTTACATTTCCTTATTGGTTAGCAGGGGTTCTGACATGTCACGTTTTTAAATAAATCTCTGTTGTAGAAAAGGTGATTCAACAGAATAACTCAAAAGGACATGGCTAGTAGCTTCTGCTCAAATCTAGATTACTTCCAGCATGTAAAGTAGTTTAAGCCCAGAGGGGGAAAAATTTCCATTACAGCAACATAAACCCCAAAGTTTTGATTTATTATTGTCTGTATACTGTTGGCAGGGCCATACAATGTGAAAACCTTTGTTTTATTTTAAATAAAAAAATTAGTTGAAACAATTGTTGTGCTACTTAAATGGATACTGAACCCAATTTTTTTTCTTTCATGATTCAGATAGAGCATGCAGTTTTAAGCAACTTTCTAATTTACTCCTATTAATTTTTTTCTTTGTTCTCTTGGTATCTTTTTATTTGAAAAAGCAGAAATATAAGCTTACGAGCTGGCCTAGTTTTGGTTAAGAACACTGGGTAGCGCTTGCTGATTGGTTGCAAGTGCTACCTAGGGTTCTGAACCAAAAATAAGTCAGCCCTTAAGCTTATATTCCTGCTTTTTCAAATAGATACCAAGAGAACAAACAAAAATTGATAATTGAAGTAAATTAGAAAGTTGCTTAACATTGTATGCTCTGAGTCATTAAAGAAAAAATGTGGGTTCAGTATCCATTTAACAATAAACCAAATAATGAATAAAGAAACACTAAAGTCAAAATGACAGAGCACACAATTGTAAACAACGTTCCAGTTCACTTAAATTATGAAAATCTACAAAATGTTTTTGTATGCATACTATTGTAAGGCGCCAGCTCCTACTGAGTTCACAGTATATCTGCATATGCATTTTGTAATTGGCTACTGGTGAAAATTGTCATAAAAAAATCCACTACTTGTTTGAAATTCAAACTAAGTGCTTTTGCATTGGTTTTTAATTATAGGTTTGTTATTCTACTGCATTGTAATGGTCCTTTAAAGTAAAAGTCAACCCTAGCGTTTTTAAAACACTAGGATTGACTATTGAAATAAATAAAGGGGACTTTAATTCATGAAGTATAAGATACTTCATCCAGAAAGCTCCTTTGTTTCAAGCGATCGCCGTTCTGAGCTGCTAAGGCAGCCCACGCCAGATCGTTTTGCTTTAGAGGTGACGTTTTCACCTCTTAGCCAATAGCCGTGCGGTAAATCCGGCTTGGCACCCTTTGGGAGCCAGATTTCCCGCACGCTATTGGCTAAGAGGTGAAAATGTCACCTCCTTAGCAAAATAAATTTCTGCTGTGGGCTGCCTGAGCATCTCAGAATGTGGATCACTTGAAACAAATAAAGGAGTTTTCTGCATGAATTATGTTATACTTCATGAATGAAAGTCCCCTTTATTTGTTTCAATGCTCAATCCTATTGTTTCACAAACACTAGGGTTGACTTTCACTTTTAAGCATAAGGCTATCAAAAAACAAAAAACGGGAAAAAACAAACAAACCCCAAAAACATTCACAATGTTTTTGAAACATCTACAAGTACTCAGACTTCTAATCAAAAGTTTCAATTTTTGATTTTCTTTGTCAGCTTCTCGACCTGCCTGGAATCATTGAAGGAGCAAAGGACGGAAAGGGCAGAGGTCGTCAGGTCATTGCAGGTGTGTGTTAGTTTATTAGATGTTTGTTTGGTTTACTGTTAGGTACAAGTTGTTGATAGCTGTGGTCCTTCATTTCTGCAGTTGCTCGTACGTGCAATCTAATCCTTATTGTTCTGGATGTGCTTAAGCCTTTGGGACACAAGAAGATTATTGAGAATGAACTGGAGGGTTTCGGTATCCGTCTAAACAAGAAGCCTCCAAATATTGGATTTAAAAAGAAGGACAAAGGAGGAATTAACCTCACTGCTACAGTAAGTTTATAGTAATATTTAAGTATCATCACAAAGGAAGGTTTTCAGATGCAAGGCACAGGGACATTGAATTACTTTTGTGATAGGCTAAAGAAAGCAGGAACAAACACAATAGTATACAAAGGCAAGAGGGTGTTAACATCTAAATCTTGCTTTACTCCAATAATGTGAGCATTTCAAAATATCTAAAATGAAGCTTAGGTGAGCAGGTGGGTTCAGCTAAATTAGTTTTAGTGATAGAGATTTTAGAGAGAGGCCACTTTTTTATTTGTGTTTTTTTTTTTTTAATATACTAGTGTGCTCAGAGTGAATTGGACAATGAAACTGTCAAGAGCATCTTGGCTGAGTACAAAATCCACAATGCTGACATCACCCTGCGTAGTGATGCCACTGCTGATGACCTGATTGATGTTGTGGAGGGAAACCGGTATGTATCAGTATGTGGTCTATCAAAACCTATTCATGCATTTTGGAAAGCTTTTGTTAACATTTCATGTGTGTTGTTTTGTACAACCTAAGTCTATACTTGTTAGCCTTTCTACACTATATGGCCCAATGTAAGTTGACAGCTGAACATCAACCCCCCCCCCCCCCTTTTGCCGCTAGTCTTCTGCCCATTCAGCCAAAAGAGCATTTGTGAGGTCAGGTACTGATGAGAAGGTCTGGCTCGCTATCAGCATCCCAAAGGTGTTCAATGGGGTTGAGGTCTGGGCTCTGTGCCGTCCACTCAAGTTCCTGTACAACAAACTTGTCAAATTATGTCTTCATAGACCTCACTTTGTGCACAGGGATACAGTCATGCTGGAACAGGAAAAGGTCCTTCCCCAAGCTGTTGCTGCAAAGTTGGAAGTACCCAATTGTCTAAAACGACATTTTAATCCTGTAGCATTAAGAAGACCCTTCGTTGGAAGTAAGCGGCCTAGCCCAAACACTGAAAAACAGTCTAGATAGTTATCCCTTCTTCACCAAACTTAGGCACTATGCATACAGTAGGCACTATGCATTCCAGTAGGTAGTGTTCTCCTGGCATCCTTCACACCCTTATTATTCTGTCCGACTGCCATATAGTGAAGTGGGATTTATCACTCTAGAGGAAACTTATCCACTGCTTCAAAGTCCAGTGGTGGCAGCTTTACACCAATCCAGCCGATGTTTGGCATTGTGCATGTGAGGCTTGTGTACAGCTGCTCAGCCATGGAAACCCATTTCATGAATCTCCTGAGGCACACTTCTTAAAGTAATATGGTTCAGCAACAGTATTTGTCTTTGTATTGGTGTGAAAACAAGGGTCTCTGCTTGCCATTAAAGACATCACAAAATATACATTGTCCACAGCACCAATACATTAAAATAATTTTTTTTATTAGACTATCAAGGCACAATGTAAAACTGTAACATATTTGGCTCAGTTCTTCTGCTTCCAGAGGCAGTTTGGAACTCTGTAGTGAGTGATACAAAAGATGGTAGACCATTTTTACACACTATAAGCTTCAGCTCTTGGTGGCCCTGCTCTGTGAATTTGCTTGGTCTTCCACTTCATGGCTGGGCTATTGTTGCTCCTAGATGCTCCTGATTTTAAGGGGGAAAAATCACGATAACCCTGTTTGATCATTACAGAGTTTACATCCCCTGTATCTATGTGCTAAATAAGATTGACCAGATCTCTTTGGAGGAGCTGGATGTAATTTACAAGGTGCCCCACTGCGTGCCAATCTCAGCCCACCATCGCTGGAACTTTGATGACCTTTTAGAGAAGATCTGGGATTACTTGCGGCTGGTGCGAATGTGAGTAGCTTGCTGTTCCAAAACTTGCAGTACTTGGATTTGTACTTTTTAGCCATTTTGCCTTTTTGTCTCCCCTTTTTGCCTCTGAATAAATGTTTTTTTACAGTTACACCAAGCCGAAGGGACAGCTACCAGATTACAGTTCTCCAGTGGTGCTACCAGATTCTCACACTACAGTAGAAGATTTCTGCCTCAAAATTCACAAGAACCTGATGAAGGAGTTTAAATAGTAAGTGACTTCTGTGGGGAGTTTCAGAAAAAGCTTTGCCTGTGGTTACAGGATGTAATGTATTTTTAATTCTATTTTTTTTTCTTTATTGCTTTTTATTTTGGGGGGGGGGGAGTGCACAGAGAAGACACACGTTTAATAATCCAACATACTAAGATAATTTTGATTCTTGCTGTATTTTCACATATTAAACATGCAATAAACATATTGCTACAAATTTGCCAAGTGAGAGATTTTGGTATTGGAAGCAGTTGTATGATCTTTACACTGTTCATGTAACATTTAAAGGTACAGTAAAGTCAAAATGAAACTTTCATGGTTTAGATAGAAAGTAATTTTAAACAACTTTCCAATTTACTCCTGTAATCTATTTTACTTTGCTCAATTGATAAGGTAGGCTTTTCAGAGCTTTGGAGTGTGTATGTGTTTTTTAAAGGGATAAAAAAAGTCAAGATTAAACAGTCAAGAGTATGATAGAGCAAACCATTTTAAGCAACGTTCCCCATTTACATCTATTCTCAGATTGACTTTTGTTCTCTGTGTATCCTTTGTTGAAGAAATAAAATTAAGTAGGCACAGGAGCAGCAATGCACTATTAGGAGTTAGCTGAACACATCTGGTGAACTAATGAGGTATATTTGTGTAGCTACCAATCGGCAGCTAGCTCCAAGTAATTAAAGGGATACTAAACCTATTTTTTTTCTTCTTTTCATGATTCAGATTTTAAGCAACTTTCTAATTTACTCCTATTATCAATTTTTCTTCATTCTTTTGCTATCTTTATTTAAAAAGCAGGAATGTAAAGCTTAGGAGACGGCCTATTTTTGGTTCAGAACCTGGGTTACACCTGCTTATTGGTGGCTAAATGTAGCCACCAATAAAGCAAGTGCTATCCAGGGTGATGAACTTAAAATGGGCTGGTTCCTAAGCTTTACATTCCTGCTTTTTAAATAAAGATAGCAAGAGAATGAAAAAATTGATAATAGGAGTAAATTAGAAAATTGCTTAACCTATCTGAATCATGAGAGAAAAAAATTGGGTTCCTTTTAATTGCTGCTTCTTAGCCTATATAGGTATGCTTTTCAACAAGGGATAGCAAGAGGACAAAGCAAAATAAATAATAGAAGTAAACCAGAAATTTGTTAAAAAAAAAATAAAAAAAAATAAAAAATGAATGCTCTACCTAAATCATAAACTTTTAATTTTAACTTATTTGTCACTTTAACACGGTCTATGACAGCAGTGGTTTCCACAATCTACAACATTGCTGCTAACATTGTGGCAAACGCTGTGCATGTGTTGATATAAAAAGACCTTGTAACAAACTGCTTAAGAATAATCAGTCTTTGTTGAGCTTCTTTACTGACAGCTGCCATTTTACATTAACTGACAGAAAAACTACTAACTGAACAAACATCTGCACCACACATACTCAGTCTTAATATCCAATAAAATAAAAAGTGATTAGATTAAATTACAAACTATATTAACGGAAAATATATATTCCAATTTAAGGATATGTGTAATCCGTGTAATTTCTCCTTCCTCTTGGTGAATTAGGGTTTCCTCCAAAATAAAAACAAATGCAATATAGTGCAATATGTTTGATAAAGATATTATTCACTACAGTGGTCCCTCCCGGGGGCTACTCACACTTTGAAGAGCCAACCAGGCTCTGGGTTCAGACGCACACCTGGTTTTATACTGCCAGGCTTCCAGTATAACTCCAAACGCAGACCGCTGCTTGAGTAAAATATATTTTTATTAAAATACATATAAAATGTTAAAAAGCCACACATAATACTCTCACATTAATAGTTACTCAGGTATCTGTGGAGCGGTATAACAAATTTTGTAATGGATCTGTGGTAAAATAGCCTGCCAAATGTCTTAAAGGGATAGTAAAGTCAAAACTAAACCTTCATGATTCAGATAGGGCATGCAATTTTAAAGAACTTTCCAATTTACTTTTATCATCAAATTTGCTTTGTTCTCTTGGTGGTATTTTTGAAAAGCTAAAGCTGGCTAGGCTCAAACTGATTTCTAAACCGTTGAAAACCGCATCTTAAAGGGACACTACCCAAAATTTTTCTTTCGTGATTGTGCATGAAATTTTAAGCAACTTTCTCATTTACTCCCATTATCAAATTTTCTTCATTCTCTTGGTATCTTTATTTGAAATGCAAGAATGTAAGTTTAGATGCCGGCCCATTTTTGGTGAACAACCTGGGTTGTCCTTGCTGATTGGTGGATAAATCCATCCACCAATAAAAAGTGCTGTCCAGAGTACTGAAACAAAAAAAAAAGCTTAGATGCCTTCTTTTTCAAATAATGATAGCAAGAGAACGAAGAAAAATTGATAATAGGAGTAAATTAGAAAGTTGCTTAAAATTGCATGCTCTTTCTGAATTACAAAAGTAAAAATTTGGGTACAGTGTCCCTTTAACTCAGAGCATTTTGAAAGTTTTTTACAGTTAGACAGTGTTAGTTCATATGTGTCATATAGATAACATTGTGCTCACTCCCATGGAGTTATTTAGGAGTCTTCACTGACTACACTGCATGTCTGTCAAAAGCACTTAGACTGTCTGCAGAGGCTTAGATGCAAGGTAATCACAGAGGTAAAACATATATTAATATAACTGTGTTGGTTATGCAAAACCGTGGAATGGGTAATAAAGGGCTTATCTATCTTTTTAAATAAGAAAAAAATTGGTGTAGACTGTCCCTTTAAGCTTAACCCCAATCCAATAAATGTCAAACCCTCAATACCTGTCCTGGTAACCACATTGTTTTTAGAAGAGTGGTGGCAATAGAGATTCCAAAGTACCAACGTAAGTTTCGCTATATGCGTACGGCTTTTTCAAGGTAGTGGACCAATAATGAAACAGTAAGTTAACACATAACATTTGAAGATCTATTGTGAACATATTGCTGTCTTATATTAATGAGTTTTAATACATAAACATGACAACACATGTTCCTATGCTACAATGAGCCTGAGCATACCTAAATTTATTCTCCAACAAAAGATACCAAGAGAAAAAATATTTGATTATAGGAGTGAATTGTAAAGTTGCTTATTGTATTGTATGCTCAATCTGAATCCTGAAAGTTAAACATGTGCTGTCACTTTAATCTTTCTCTCACGACACTCATACATTTAGAGATATAAATAATATGGTCCTACTTACCAGCTGGTGTGAGACTAGATTACACCTGCACATGCACCTTACCCACCATCACATCTGTCACTTGCATCCTTAGACCCTCACGATCCTCTTTAGCATCTGCTGTTACACACACATCTACACTTACTACAACCTTCAGAATCGCTAGCTTCAAAGTGCTTTCACCTCTTCAGTTAAACACACATTCAGATACACCCTCATAAAGTCACCCCTGTGTATAATAATGCTGTCCACTGCTGATCATAGATCTGTTTCTAGGGCTAATTCTAAACTTCCTCTCTGGCATGATCACAATTGCTTTCATTCACCTTCTCACATATTCTTGCATTCATAGACTTTCTATCCCTTTACTTCAATATAGTAAATACAGCATGTCCCACTCTCCATACATGCACACGTACATCCATACGCACGCCCACGTACATCCATACGCACGCCCACGTACATCCATACGCACGCCCACGTACATCCATACGCACGCCCACGTACATCCATACGCACGCCCACGTACATCCATACGCACGCCCACGTACATCCATACGCACGCCCACGTACATCCATACGCACGCCCACGTACATCCATACGCACGCCCACGTACATCCATACGCACGCCCACGTACATCCATACGCACGCCCACGTACATCCATACGCACGTACACGTACATCCGCGCACACGTACATCCACGCACGCGCACATCCACGCACGCGCACATCCACGCACGCACATCCACGCGCACGCACGCACCTGCACATGCACACATAAATACATACATACACGCACCATGGCTGTATCAGTGGAACATTATACAAATAGTGTAAATGATTTATTTTTCTCCTCAGTGCACTTGTATGGGGATCATCTGTGAAACATAATCCTCAAAAAGTTGGCAAAGACCATTTGATGGAAGACGAGGATGTAATTCAAATTGTGAAGAAATAATCCATTTTATTTTGCACACCCAAGCAAATTATGAACATGTAGCAAGCAGCTCAGCATGTCTTTCATCTGTAAATATTGTTCAGCCTAAAGTTCAATAAATATTCTCATTTCATTATCAAATTTGTGTCCTGGTATTTTGTGTGAAAAGCTATTTAGTTTCCCATAAAAAGGTTCTGTACTATTGTAATGCCAATGAGTGATCCATTCTAACACAATTTCTCAAGTCTTTAATGTACGGCTCAACTTAAAGTGAGAATAAAGTCACTTTTCTTTCTAATGACGCAGTGAGTCCACGGATCATCTTAATTACTGTTGGGAATATCACTCCTGACCAGCAGGAGGAGGCAAAGAGCACCCCAGCAAAAGCTGTTAAATACCACTCCCCCCTACCCACAATCCCCAGTCATTCTCTTTGCTTGTATCAATTGCAAGGAGGGGTAAAGTTAGGTGTCTGATTCTTCAATTAAGAGTTTATTTTTTAAGCAGAGCAAGTTTGCTCTGGTTTTCTTTGGGGTATAGCCGTTGTCCATGTCAGTCTCTTCAGTAGAGCAAGTTGGTGTCTTTTAAGCATTTGGGAACTTGTGGGCCCCACTGGGCCTCCCAAGTAATTTAATGCTGTCCTTGGTTGAATGTTTGAGTAAGTTTACTCAGCCTTTTTTCCACAGGTCCATGTGAGGTTGGAAGCCCCTCTCATACTAAGTGAGCTGTACTGTTGCCGGACAGATTTTTGAGGCAAGTGCCTATTTCTTTCCTTGTTTTGATATAGGAGAATTTGGCACTTTGACAGTTAATTCTATCTAAATATACAATCAGCCTTCTAGGTTAACGGTTTATTGTATGACAATTTTGCAGGCACTGGGGATGTTTGGAGGCTCAGTTTATTATGTTTTCACTTTGGTGTACATGGTTTTTTGTTTGTATATTAATGGCTACCGAGAGGTTTGTTAGGCCACGTCCACAATAGGTGGGCTTATCTGAGATAGCAAGGACGTTTTTGGTGCCCTTTTGGCTGTTTCCTGTTGTTCCTGGATGTTGCAGCTCTGTTGCATAGCTCCTCAGAGGTGGTTCAGCGTTCTCTCCAGTGCGGCTGTATGGGGGTCCGGATCATTTTCTGACTTTGTTTCCGGCAGCAAAGAGGTCAGTTAGGCACCTCAGCAGTTTCTAAAAAAAAAAAAAAGGTCTGTTTAAAATTTAAAGGGACAGTAATGTTTTTCTTTTTTGTTTCATTAAAATTCTGATTTGAATTTTTTATTAATTGTTTTTTCCTTTGGAATAAGATGGACCAAGAGGCCCTGCAAGCTGTTGCTTGTTCTCTATGTTAAAAATACTAATGTTGAGCCTCCTATCCCTTTTTGTTCCTCTTGTATTGAGAGAACATTACATTACAACGATAGACTTTTTTTTGATTCTGAGCCTTCATTGTCTAGGGCGGATGTTGTTCAGGAGTCTCCTGTTCAGGCTAATCTGCAGCTTTCTCCTCATACGTCCCAATCTTCTGCAGTGCCCTGTGTTTAGTCTCAGGTTGATTTTTTTTTTTTTTCCTTGCAGGATATGGCTACCCATATATCCTCGGCAGTATTTGAGGCTTTATCTGCTTTTCCTATGTTGCAGAGGAAGCGCAAGAGGAAGTATAAGGTTTCTGATTCTGTTGCAATTGTGTCTAGTATTTCTTCTAATAAGTCTGAGGAGAAAGATACTTCAGTAGCATCTGAGGGTGAGATCTCAGATTCTGATAGTGTAAATCCTTCTTCTGAACCTGAGGTTGTTTCCTTTAGGTTTAAGCTAGAGCACCTCTATTTGTTACTCAAGGAGGTTTTGGCTACGTTGGATGACTCTGAGGCGTCGGTCATGGTTATTCCTAAGAAATCTAGTAAACGTAATAAGTTTTTTGATGTCCTTTCCTTGGTGGAAATTTTTCCTATACCAGATCATGTTTCAGATATTATTGCATGAGAATGGGAGAAGGCTGGGATTCCTTTTTTCCCTTCTCCAATTTTTTGGAAGATGTTTCCTATTGCTGATTCTATTAAAGGGACACTGAACCCAAAATTTTTCTTTCATGATTCAGATAGAGCATGCAATTTTAAGCCACTTTCTAATTTATTCCTATTATCAATTTTTCTTCGTTCTCTTGCTATCTTTATTTTAAAAAGAAGATATCTAAGCTTTTTTTTAGTCAGAACTCTGGACAGCACTTTTTTATTGGTGGATGAGTTTATCCACCAATCAGCAAGAACAACCCAGGTTGATCACCAAAAATGGGCCGGCATCTAAACTTTCTTGCATTTAAAATAAAAATACCAAGAGAATGAAGAAAATCTGATAATAGGAGTAAATTAGAAAGTTGCTTAAAATGTCATGCCCTATCTGAATCACAAAAGAAAAAAATTTGGGTACAGTGTCCCTTTAAGGAATCTTGGCAGATGGTTCTTAATGTGGAGGGAGCAGTTTCCACTCTGACCAAGAGGACCACTATTCCTATTGAGGACAGCTGTTCCTTTAAAGATCCTATGGATAAGAAGTTGGAAGCTTTTCTTAAAAAGATTATGTTCTCATGGGTTATCAATGGCAACCGGCTGCATGTATTGCTACGGAAACTAGTGCGGCGTCATATTGGTTTGATGCAGGTCATCAAATTGGGAGCTAAAATTTCTGGTTTTGCCATTTAGCTCGCAGAGCTTTATGGTTAAAATCCTGGTCTGCATATGTGTCCCCTAAGTCTAAGCTTTTGTCTATTCCTTACAAGGGTAAGACCTTGTTTGGGCAAGGTTTGGCTGAGATTATTTCTGATATTACGGGAGGGAAGGGACATTCTTTCTCAGGATAAAACAAAAATAAACAGAATAGGCCTAAAGGAAGTTAGAGTAATTTTCGTTCCTTTTGTAACTTCTCTGGTAAATCTTCCTCTTCTTCCTCCAAGCAGGAACAGTCCAAGCCATCTTGGAAGTCAAATCAGTCTTGGAATAAGGAGAAACAGTCCAGGAAGCCTGTTGCTGACTCAAAATCAGCATGAAGGGTCTGCCCCCGATCTGGGAATGTATCTTGCGGGGGCAGACTCTTTCTTTGCTCAAGCTTGGGTTCGAGATGTTCAGGATCCCTGGGTGGTAGATTTTGTGTCCCAGGGTTACAAACTGGAGTTCCAGGATTTTCCTCCCAGAGGCTGGTTTCTTCTTTCCAGGTTATCTGTAAACCAGATAAAAGGAGAGGCGTTCTTCTTTTTTGTTCAGAATCTTTCCAACATGGGAGTGATAGTTCCAGTTACGGTTCAGGAACAGAGTCTGGGTTTTTATTCCAATCTCTTTATCGTTCCCAAAAACGACTTTCAGAGCTATTTTAGATCTCAAGAGTGTAAACAAGTTTCTCAGGGTTCCGACTTTCAAGATGGAAACTATTCGTTCCATTCTTCCTTTGGTTCAGGAAGGTCCGTTCATGACCACAGTGGATCTAAAGGATGTGTATCTGCATATTTCCATTCACAGGCATCATCACAGGTTCCTAAGATTTGCATTTCTAGACAAACATTTTCAGTTTGTAGCTCTTCCTTTTGGTCTGGCGACAGCTCCCAGAATTTTTTCAAAGGTCCTGTGAGGATTGTTGCCGGTGCTTCGATTGAAGGGTGTTGCAGTGGCTCCTTATATGGACAACATTCTAGTTCAGGCTCCATCTTTTCAGCTAGCAAACTCTCACACAGAGTTGTTGTCTTTTCTGCGCTCCCAAGGTTGGAAGTTTAATTTAGGAAAAAGTTTTTAAATTCTGGCTACAAGAGTGGTATTTTTGGGGACCATTATAGATTCTCTAGAGATGAAAATTTTGCTGACAGAACCAAGAAAATGAAAGATTTCCAATACGTGTCTTGCTCTTCAGTCCCTTCCTTGGCCGTCAGTGGCTCAGTGCATGGAGGTTATTGGTCTGATGGTTTCAGTCATGGACATCATTCGGTTTGTTCGGTTACATCTCAGACCACAGCAGTTACGCTTGCTCAGGCAGTGGAACGGGGATTATGTGGATCTATCCCCAAAGATTGTTCTAGATCAGATGTCCAGAGATTCTCTTCCATGGTGGTTGCCTCAGGATCTTCTCTCTCAGGGAACTTGCTTTCGCAGACCTGCCTGGGTGATTGTAAAAACGGATGCCAGTTTGCTAAGCTGGGGTGCTGTCTGGGGTTCATTAAGGGCTCAGGGTCTATGGACTTGGGAGGAGTCGATTCTTCCAATAAATGTTTTAGAACTGAGAGCAATTTTCAATGCTTTTCTAGTCTGGCCTCAGCTAGCTTCAATATAAAATGTGGATAAACAAAGTGCTTAGAGAAATAAAAGTCCTGCTGACCTCTATATAATCCCTCCAATGATATAAATTATTTACAGTGTGAATTTCTTCACCCGATAGAGGGGCCTTTGGCTACTTCTCTTATATAGCTTTGCCCATGGATTTCGAGCCTGGTTAATTCTAGTATGATTGGGATAGACTATAACTATGGACCTTTGCAATGGACACTCTCACCCGGTGGGGTCATGGGTAATTGTATATTGTGGATTGTGGGCAGAGTGCCATTTTGTACTGCTTCCAATTTTCAAAAAAAAAAAAATATTTACAGTGTGTGTTAGAGGTAGCGCTAAAAGCACGGACAATGTGTGATAGATTGATAATATAAGTCAATAGTGTTAAGATTATGACTAAGATGATAAATTGTAGCAATATAAAAACTTTTGAGTTTGTGTGTGTGTGTGTGTGTGTGTGTGTGTGTGTGTATATATATATATATATATATATTATCAATGTATTTATTGAAAGCACTAATAATAACAAAGCAGACTAATTAATTTATAAAGGGATGTCTCCCTGCAATATACATTCCCAGTTAGTAATATAGATAAAAATTAAAATGGCCTGATAAAAAACACAATCTATAAAAAAACAGCATATGCACATATATTAGGTATTGACGTATTATACTATTATATATAGTTTCCACCAATTTTAAACACAGGGCAAGAGAGCAATAGTGTTTTGTCTCTACAGTGATATTAAGCCTATGTGGCAAAGTACCTTACACCCCGGACTGAGGTGTTTAATTAGAAAGTATCAGACTTCCCAGCGGTCACGTTACTTTTGATAGTTTGGGGAATGCTTCTGTTTGTAGTGTGTTTCTCCTCAGTGGTCCTTCCCGCGTCTTCGGGATAGCTTGTTTGCGTACTTGGTGATAGGTGCTGCAATTTCCTTTCGGCAGTTCTTACCGCGTCTAGGAGGAAAAGTGTCTAATATACCCCAGTTGGCGGTTTCCGTTTCTCCTCTCGTCGGTCCTCTCCGCGTCTAGGAGGAGTTGTGTATAGCTGCTCCGGATCGTCTGGTCACGTTACCTCTTTCTATGTCAGTAACTGAGTATCGTGATAGTTTGTTCTTTTGCTGGATCTTCAGTGTATCGCTCAAAAGCAAAGATAGACTGTAGCGCTAGTCTGGGGCAAAACGCGTAGACTTTTAACCTGACTTGTCTATCTAACAGAAATTGGCATATCATTATCCTGTGAAGTCTAATCTTAGATTTCAATATCTGTAGCGCTACAGTCTATCTTTGCTTTTGAACGATATATTGAAGATCCAGCAAAAGAACAAACTATCACGATACTGAGTCACTCTGACGTAGAAAGAGGTAACGTGACCAGACGATCCTGAGCAGCTATACACAACTCCTTCTAGACGCGGAGAGGACCCCTGTGTTTAAAATTGGTGGAAACTATATATAATAGTATAATGCATCAATACCTAATATATGTGCATATGCTGTTTTTTTATCAGGCCATTTTAATTTTTATCTATGTTACTAACTGGGAATGTATATTGCAGGGAGACGTCCCTTTTATAAATTAGTCTGCTTTGTTATTATTAGTGCTTTCAATAAATAAATTTGTGTGTGTGTATGTGTGTGTGTGTATGTATATGTATATATATATATATATATATATATATATATATATATATATATATATATATATACACACATTAACTCAGTTTTTATTTTGCTACAATTTATCATCTTAGTCATGATCTTAACACTATTGACTTATATTATCAATTTATCACACATTGTCTGTGCTTTTAGCGCTACCTCTTTAACACACACTCAGCTAGCTTCAACCCAGTTTATCAGTTTTCAGTCGGACAACATAACGTCAGTGGCTTACATCAATCATCAGGGAGTAACCCGGAGTTCCTTGGCCATGATAGAGGTAGCCAAGATTATTCAGTGCGCAGAGATTTACAACTGTTGTCTGTCTGCTATCCACATTTCAGGGGTGGACGATTGGGAAGCGTATTTTCTGAGCAGACAGACTTTTCATCCGGGGGAGTGGGAACTTTATCCAGAGGTATTTTCCAGCTTGATTCTCAGTTGGGGGCAGCCAGAGTTGGATCTCATGGCATCTCGTCAGAATGCCAAGCTCCCGAGGTACGGGTCGAGGTCAAAGGAACCTCAGTCTGTTCTGATAGATGCTTTGGCAGTTCCTTGGACTTTCAGTCTGGCATATGTGTTCCCTCCGTTTTGCTCTTCCTAGGGTCATTGCTCGGGTCAAACAAGAGAGGGCATTAGTGATTCTCATTGCTCCGGCGTGGCCTTGCAGAATCTGGTTTGCAGATCTGGTGGAGATGTCTTACCTTCCACCTTGGTGTCTTCCATTAAGGAAGGACCTTCTGCAGGGTCCCTTCCTTCATCCAAATCTCGTTTTTCTGAAGCTGACTGCTTGGAGATTGAACAGTCAGTCATTGAGACTATGATTCAGACTCGTAAGCATGTAACTAGGAAGAATTATTTTAAGATTTGACGTAAATATTTGTATTGGTGTGAATCCAAAGGCTACTCATGGAGTAGAGTTAGAATTCCTAGGATTTTGTCTTTTCTCCAGCAGGGTTTGGCGAAAGGTTTATCTGCTAGTACCCTAAAGGGTCAAATTTCTGCTTTATCTATTTTATTGCACAAGGCGGATGTGCCAGATGTTCATTCTTTTTGTAAGGTCTTGGTTAGAATTCGGCCTGTGTTTAAGTCTACTACTCCACCTTGGAGTCTTAATTTGGTTCTTAGAGTCCTTCAACAGGCTCCGTTTGAACTTACGCATTCTTTCGATATTAAGATATCTTGGAAGGTTTTGTTTCTGGTGGCTATTTCTTCTGCTCAAAGAGTTTCGGAGCTTTTAGCTTTACAGTATGAATCGCCTTTTCTTATTTTTCACTTTGATAAGGTAGTTCTGCGTACTGTCTTGGGTTTTCTTCCCAAGGTTGTTTCTGATAAGAATATTAATCAAGAGATTGTTGTTCCTTCTTTGTGTCCTAATCCTTCTTCTCATAAGGAGCATTTGTTGCACAACCTGGATGTGGTTCGTGCATTGAAATATTATTTGCAGGCGACTAAGGATTTTCGCCAGTCTTCTTTATTTGTTTTTTTCTGGGAAGTGTAAGGGTAAGAAAGCTACGGCTACTTCTTTCTTGTTGGTTGAGGAGTGTTATTCGCTTGGCATATGAGACTGCTGGTCAGCGGCGGCCTGAGAGAATCATGGCTCTTTCCACGAGTGCTGTTTCATCTTCTTGGGTTTTCAAAAATGGAGCTTCTGTAGATCAGCTTTACAAGGCTGCGACTTGGTCATCTTTGCATACTTTTTCTAAATTTTACAAATTTGATACTTTTGCTTCAGCAGAGGCTTCTTTTGGGAAAAAGGCTCTTCAAGCAGTGGTGCTTTCTGTTTAGGTTAACTGTCATGTCCCTCCCTTATCATCCATGTCCTCTAGCTTGGGTATTGGTTCCCAACAGTAATTAAGATTATCCGTGGACTCACTGTGTCAAGAAAGAAATACATTTATCAGGTTAGAACAAATTATGTTTTTTCCTTGTTGCAAAATATGCATTTTCTATGAGATTCAAATAAGAGCTTAAAAAAAATATGTTTAAAAAAAGTTATGAGGTGCCGCCAACTGATTATAAAAATTGGACAGGTCTTGATGAACTCTTTCTTTCTTATGAAAGAAAACAAAATGTAGTTGTTTGTGGTTATAAGTCCCTTAAAAAAAAAATCGGAAAATGCACTAAAGAATTTGTTATAAGAAAATACAGCAAAGTATGTAACTCCCACAAAGGTGTTACATTCAGCTCCAGACCAATCCTGGGCTCAACATAGGCCCCTTTAAAGACAATCCAAAGCTATAAATACCTATTAGTTCACTATGCAGTTTATACATTACTGACCCCTACAAAAGGCTGAAACACATAGGTAAAGCCAGCTCAGATGCATCAAGCATTGCATTTTCTTATTGCAGTTTTATATCCCTGGATACTTGATAGTGTGTCCAAATTTTACCATTTATTGTATTATGGTGGATCTGTGTGAGTTAATTTTCTAAAGATTTGGCAAGTTTCATCAGTGAAGCGTGAGATTACCAACAAGTGATGAAGTGAACCATATCTGAGAAAATCACACTGATGTTTTGTGAGTTCTATGCTAAAAAAAAATGCATAAACAGGGTTTATTTTGCTTATAGCTGTGGGAATTAAATATTAAATAAATGAATTAGGGGGGTAGGAATAAAGTACCTTAATTCCAGCATTTTGAACTAACTTATTTGTACCATCAAAATGTAAAAGATTTATGCTTAAATGATGAATTAATTTCTTTCATGGTGGTGAGAGTCCAGGAGCCATCATGTGGGCTTAAACTCTTATCTACTTGGAGAAGGCAAAAAATACTTAACATATGCTCTTATAGTTAAGTAAATGGCATACTAATACTGATCACCAGGAAGCAGCCACTAGCCTCATTTTGTTGAGCTGTTGATGTTAGGGTTCATAGATCTATGTTTCTCTGAACTAATAAATAAATACAGGAATCAAAATAAATGGGAGACCTGCGTAAGTATTATTAACATGTTTTTTTTTTTACTATGCTGTGGATGAGTTTGAATAGGGTAGGAGCATACATTCACCTATCTGCAAAATATATATATATTCTTTTATAGTTTAGATATTTTAGATCTACTCGTTTTCTGCATACATTTCAAAATGGTGTATAGTGACAAATTTTTATTGAATAAAATCTGTATAAAACCCTAAATTTTGATGTTTTAGGAAGGTGAACTGATGTTAAAAGCACCTAGAGTAGCTCATCTTTTAGCATAGGGAGCAGCAGATTCAGATACTAGGTGGAGGAATCTGGGACATGCTTCATTACTTAATATTCTGTTGCAAAACCTATTATGGATTCCCTGGCATATTTGTATAGCAAGTGTAATGACCAACTTTATTAAGTTTAACCTCAAGCTATGGGATAGACTACGTTCGGGACCTGGCGACCTCACACATAACACTATTCATTTCATCAGGGGCCTTCTGGTAGCTTTACAAGACTCATCCAAATCTTTGGCAAGCATTGCTTGTTCACTTGGGGCTTTTTAGGGAGGCCACTCAGAATTCTAAGAAACCCAATTCCCAAAGTGCTAACCATCTCAAACAGAGTCATTACCAGACCTGTTCTCTTAAGGATAGCTTTTATACCCCATTATGAGAGCTCTTTGGCCCTTTTTATCATTGACTTACAGGTGAACTTTGGCGAAAGTGCACTAATGACTCAAGTTACTTATTTAGCTCCAATTAGGGGAGCACTGAGCTTGGCTGCCTATTGGTGTCTCCCAGTAGGTTATTTTGAGGAAATTAGATTACATTTTCCTAAATTAGAGAGTAATGTCTCAGTGGAGTATGCAATATGCATAATTTTTCATAACTTGTTAAAGGGCAAAGCAGGTTAGGCTTGTCTATATGTCTAGCTATATAGGAATGACATTGGTGGTAAGTGTAACATTGCTGTTTCCCAGGTCAGATAACTTGCTGAGAATGTCTTAGATTTAGTAGCAAAATGGAATATCCCCATAGTTTTAACTGTACCCTTCAAAGCTTGCCCAATATAGCTTAAACCTGGAGGGCATGCAGGGTTCATTATTAAAGGGGAGAAGTGTGATTAAACATATAGGGATTCAATTAAAGCTTTTTCGCATATAGAATACGTCCCATTGATAATCACATTACTGGAAGAAAACAATGGGTTCTTACATTTAAATGTCCAACATTGAGCTCCTAGGTGGTGCAAGTGAAGCATGTTATGCTCCAGTTGGACCCACAATTTAGAATTGTAGCTTGTGAACCAATCAAGGATACATTGTAAAAAATATAGCCATCCTATATTTGTTTGGGAACAACGGCCAGGGAGGCTCATAATATGTTTGTTCATTCTGGCTTGTTAATTGTCCCAAATAATAAATGTACAAGTGTCTTTTGGAGTAGAGGTATAAAATTATGTGGAACATGTATTAACACTCATCACAAGAACCCTGGTTATTTCCATCTTAATGGGAGGAGAGTCCACAGCTTCATTCATTACTTGTCGGAATTAAGAGCCTGGCCACCAGGAGAAGGCAAAGACACCCCAGCCAAAGGCTTAAATACCTCCCCCACTTCCCTCATTCCCCAGTCATTCTTAGCCTTTCGTCACTAGAGGTTGGCAGAGAAGTGTCGGAAAATTGGAGTAGTCTCTTATGGAGGATAGTACTCTTCGAAAAGGGACTGGAGTTTTAAGTAGTCCTGTCAGTTTCTCAGTGAGAGCATGGGTAAAAGTTAGAGTCCGGAGATGCAGGTAGAGTCTTTCTGCAAAACCATCCCGACTCATGATTAACAGCTCCTAAAGCAATCAGAGTTGACGAGTTGAGTGAATAAAGCTGCCTGCTTTATTCACTCAAGTCCATGTCAGGAGTGATGCTACTAACCTGTCACACTTGAAGGGCCATGTTCCTGTTCCACGGCATAGATTCTGGTAAGATTGTTTCATTTATACACATATGATAACGCAAAAAGACAGGGTCACAGTGTGTCTCCTTTTATCTGTATAGAATCAAGGGTTAATATCCCTGGAAATGAGATTATTGAACAGGGGGTAATTTATGCATAATATCTTTGTGTTTGATGCTACGTCATGTGTGAGATGAGGCTCTAGCAATGTGTGAACAGTCAGGTCAAGGGCGACATGGCCTCTTGGCACATTTTCTCTATAGTGCAGGGAGGGTCCTGCATGGCACTCCATGTGACCAGGTAAGGCCTCTTCAACTTCCTCTTTCATGATCGGCAATTGCGGGAGACATAACGGTTTCCCTGTGTCCGGGTCATAGGAGGTGGTGAGTGCCCCGGCCATTGGTGTCTAAAGGTGCCATTTATTCTATCTAGTCTGTGTTAAAGCATAAGCTATGGAGGACTCTGGTATGTTAGAGGATACTCCCTCTTTAATTAAAGCTCATATCTGTGTTTATTGTGAGGAGGTTCATGTTGATCTGCCTGCTCAACTTTGTTCCACATTGCAATATCTAAAAAGAACAAGATATTTAGTACTAATGAGCCGTCCACTTCTGAGGGTTCTCCGTCCCATGAGGTGCATTCCCTACATTCATCTCTGATTACACATGTAGCTCCCCAAGGCCCTACTGATCCTCCCTCGGGAGGGGCCTCGTGGTGGCCAGATTTCGCTGCACAGTTGCAAGAAGCGGTTTCTGCGGCCTTCCATGCCCTACCACGCCCTGCGAAAGGAAAGACTTAGCCTTCCGTCCCAGGGGTCATCTACTCTGTTGGAGTTCTCTGAGAGATTATTTGATGATGACGCCTTCGACTCGTCGGAGGGCGACCTCTCTGGGACAGAATCGGCGTCTTCTAAACCTCCGGCTACGGAGGAGTCTGATTTTAAGTTTAAGATGGAGCATTTGCGCTTTTTACTAAAAGAAGTGCTTGCTACGTTGGAGATTACAGAACCAAAACTTCCGGAAGAAACTTCGATCCCTAAAATAGATAAGGTTTACGAGGACAGGGTAGTGCCTCAGACCTTCCCAGTTCCCGTGAAGATGTCTACTATTATTAAGAATGAGTGGGAGAAACTTGGCTCGTCCTTTTCTCCCTCTACCTCTTTTAAGAAGCTGTTCCCCATTCCGGACTCTCAGCTTGAACTATGGGGGGGTCATTCCTAAGGTGGATGGAGCTATCTCCACGCTCACTAAGGGGACGACTATTCCCCTCGAGGATAGTTTGTCGTTCAAAGAGCCCATGGACCAAAAATTTGGAATCCATGTTGAGAAAGATGTTCCACAGGGTTTGTTTTCCAACCGGCAGCGGCGATCGCTGCGGTGGCTGGAGCGGCTACCTACTGGGATATTAACCTCCTGCTAACAGGAAGTGGCAAAGAGCACCACAGCAGAGCTGTATATATAGCCCCTCCCCTTCCCCTCCACCCTCAGTCATTAGGAAGAGAAAAGGAAAGGCTAAAAAGGTGCATAGGTGACTGATGTTTTCAAAAAATAAAATAAACCTGTCTTAAAATAACAGGGAGGGCTATTTCTTCGAGCAGAAGAAATAGCAACCAAAAACAGAACTTTCCAAGATAATAGATTAATATCTATGGAATGCATAGGTTCAAACGGAACCCCTTGCAGAACTCGAAGAAATAAATTCAAACTCCAGGGAGGAGTAATAGGTCTAAATACAGGCTTAATTCTAGATAGAGCCTGACAAAAAGAATGAACATCTGATACATTTGCCAAACGTTTGTGAAACAGAATTGACAAAGCTGAAATTTGTCCCTTTAAGGAACTTGCTGATAACCCTTTCTCCAATCCTTCTTGAAGAAAAGACAAAATCCTAGGAATCCTAACTTTACTCCATGAGTAGCCCTCTTTCTCCAATCCTTCTCTTGATCCAGAATTATCTTTGGAGATAAATCCGCATAATCCCCATTCCACTGACCGAGCATGCACAGTTGCAGTGGTCTGAGATGAAAGCGAGCAAACGAATCTTAGGAACCGGAAAAACATCAGTGTAAGTAGGAACTTCTAAATATTTATCCATTTTACACAATTTCTCTGGAGGAATCACAATAGGATCACAATCATCCAGAGTCGCTAAAACGTCCCTAAGCAACAGGCGGAGGTGTTCAAGCTTAAATTTAAATGAAATAGCATCTGAATCGGTCTGAGGCAAAACATTCAATCAGAAATTTCACCCTCAGACAGTAATTCCCTGATCCCCAACTCAGAGCACTGTGAGGGAACATCGGAAATAGCTAATAAAGCATCAGAGGATTCAGTATTTACATTAATACTTGACCTACTGCGTGTTTACCCTGCAACACTGGTAATTTAGACAATACCTCTGTAAGGGTAGTTGACATAACTGCAGCCATCTCCTGCAGTGTAAAGGAATTAGACGCACTAGAAGTACTAGGCGTCGCTTGTGTGGGCATAAAAGGTTCGTTATTGTAGGCTGCAATGAATAAATATTTTTCACATAAAGGGTTAATTGGAATGAATAGGTGTAATCAATTACTTATTATGTATTGTAACCTATCAGAGGCAGCATATTGTTTTAAATAGTTGTGTTTTTATTGAGAAAGCCAGCAGCTACGAATATGGCAACAGCCGAAACGCGTCAGCTTGTGCTTTCTATTTGCTGACCAATACTTTGTACCTTTTGTGGGTCTGGGTTACAGACCATTTTAAATGAAGCCGAATAAAGACTGATTATGTTTTAACTACAAATGGCTCCCGTTTGGTGCTCCTCAAATACATTAGTGCTTTCTATTGTTCCTGACCTAAGCGAGTGCAGCACATCAGGTTGATGCCAAGGTACCCAGCTCTGTGTCACTTGTGAGTGATAACCTGGTAAACGGAGTGTTCGTGGGACATCTATCCATCCTGTCCGTGAGAATGTCGGATCGGACCAATCGTTGAGAGGAGGCAGACCAAGAGAGGACTTCCGGTTCTGACTTCTAGAGGTCAAGTGTGCTTCCGACCAGGACTTGGCAGAGTATCGTTTCTGGCGCAGCGTTTGAAGGTAGAGGATCCGGTGAGGATATAGCTGGAGAAATCAAAACAGCAAGTGTTTGCAGAGCCCAGCAAGACCGGTACTTACTTTCTTTCACTGCCGCTCCAAACAAATACATCAAGGGTAAGCTAATGTTTGATCAAGATCCCGGTGACTGTCTATGTTAATGAACTTTGCTTTGCCATTTCTGACTATTCTCAAGGGACATTGCTTTTGTGCTCAGAGGGAAATTTTGTGTTACATAAAAGGTTGTGACACTTGGGGAGAATTGGATGGCATATCCTGATTCTCTTCAGACTGAGAATCATTGCTGTGGCGCCTACCTGCCCCCAGGGTACTTTGAATCAAGTTTCCAACCCTTCAGACCAGCTACACCGTCCAGGAGCCACCGAGTTACTGTTTGCTGTCAGCAATGGTCGAGGTGGAGACTCCCCTCGAGGAGATACAGGAAAAGATTACTGCCTTAATGGTTGCAAAATCTTTTATCTGTGATGCAAATATGCAGCTTATTTGCCTGAATGCTAGGACTTCAGGTTTCTCTGTTCTAGCCCGTAGGTCTCTGTGGTTAAAGTCATGGTCTGCTGACAGGATTTCCAAATCTAGATAACTATCCCTCCCATTTCAGGGGAAAGTTCTTTTTGGTCCAGGCCTGGACTCTATTATATCCATGGTCACGGGAGGCAAGGGTGCTTTCCTTCCGCAGTATAAGAAGAATAAGCCTAAGGGTTCTACCTTTCATCCCTTTTGCTCTGACAAGTCTCAATGCCAGCAGCCTGCTGCGAAGACCGAGCAGTCCAAGGGATCTTGGAAGCCGCTCAATTTTGGAACAAGTCCAAGCAGAGCAAGAAGCCTGCTGAGACAAAGTCGGCATGAAGGGATGGCCCCCGATCCGTCTCTGGATCGCGTAGGGGGCAGACTATCTCTGTTCGCAGAGGCTAGGATGGAAGACGTACAGGATCCTTGGGTTCTGGAGGTTATCACCCAGGGTAACAGGATAGGGTTCAAGACTCATCCGCCCAGGGGCAGATTCCTCCTGTCAAATATATCAATAGACTTGAATGATGCTTACCTTCACATGCCAATCCACAGGGACAACTTCAGATTCCTAAGATTTACCTTTCTGGACCAACACTTCCAGTTTGTGGCCCTGCCTTACAGTCTGGCGACTGCCCCAAGAGTCTTTGCGAAAGTTCTGGGAGCTGTGCTTTTAGTAGCAAGAGACAGAGGTATTGCAGTAGCTCCTTATCTGGACGATATCCTGGTTCAGGTTACTTCCTACAGTCTCACGGAGGACCACTCGAGGGCTCTTCTTATTCTTCTTCGATCCCACGGATGGAAGATAAATGAGGGAAAGAGTTCTCTGGTTCCCAGCATCAGCGTGGAGTTCCTAGGCACGATCATCAATTCCATAGCTATGAAAATATTCCTGACAGATCAGAGACGTTCCAAGATCACGTCCAGCTGTCTTGCCCTTCAGACCTCCTCAAGGTGATCGGACTCATGGTTTCCAGCATAAATGTCATTCCTTTCGCCAAGTTCCATCTAAGACCTCTGCAGTTATGCATGTTGAGACAATGGAATGGTGAAAACTCAGATCTTTCCCAACAGATCTCTCTAGACAATCGAGCAAGGGTATCCCTCTCTTGGTGATTCCGTCCGGGGCAGCTGTCCCAGGGGACATCCTTCTTGAGACCATCCTGGGAGATTGTGACCACGGATACGAGTCTATCAGGATGGGGAGCTGTTTGGGGTGCCAGAAGGGCACAGGGCAGGTGGACTCAAGAGGAGTCGACCCTACCGATAAATATCCTGGAACTACGAGCAATATTCAATGCTCTGAGGGCTTGGCCCCTCTTGGGGTCGTCCCGCTTCATCAGATTCCAGTCGAACAACATTACCTTGGTTGCGTATATAAACCATCAAGTGGGAACGAGAAGCTCCCTAGCCATGAGGGAGGTGTCTCAAATTCTGGAATGGGCAGAGACCCACAACTGTTCACTCTCAGCGATCCACATCCTGGGTGTGGACAACTGGGAAGCGTATTTCCTCAGCAGACAACTGTTTCATCCGGGGGAATGGTCTCTCCATCCCGAGGTGTTTGCAGAGATCTGCATCAGATGAAGGACGCTGGAGATAGATCTCATGGCGTCCAGACTCAACTTCCAGCTGCTCAGATACGGATCGTGGTCCAGGGATCCCCAGGCAGAGCTGATAGATGCCTTGGCAGTACTTTGGGAGTTCAACCTAATTTACATATTTCCACCATTGCCACTTCTCCCTCGACTGGTGGGCCGCATCAAACAGGGCAAGTCTCAACCATTCTGATTGCTCCGTTGTGGCCACGGAGGACGTGGTTTGTGGATCTGGTGGGAATGTCATCGTCTCCTCCATGGAGGTTACCCTGTTGCAGAGATCTGCTAGTTCAGGGCCCCATTCTTCACGAAAGTCTAGATTCTCTGAGGCTGACTGCGTGAAGATTGAATGCCTAGTCTTGGCCAAGAGAAGGTTCTCGGAGAGAGTGATTGATACTCTCATTCAGGCTAGGAAACCAGTCACTTGGCGCATCTATCATAAGGTGTGGAGGACTTATTTATCCTGGTGTGAGGAACGTGGATATCCCTGGCACAAGGTTAGGGTATCTAGGTTTCAGGCTTTTCTTCAAGGTGGTTAGGTTAAGGGCCTTGCCTCTAGTTCCTTAAAGGGACAGATTTCGGCCTTATCGGTGCTGCTACACAGGAAGCTAGCGGAGCTTCCTGATATTCAGTCCTTTGTTCAGGCTCTGTCCAGAATCAGACTGGTATTTAGACCTTCTGCTCCTCTTAGGAGCTTGAACTTGGTTCTTAAGGTTTTGCAAAGGGCTCCGTTTGAGCCTATGCATGTGATTGACATTAAGATTCTCTCCTGGAAGGTTCTGTTTCTTCTGGCTATTGCATCGGCTCGCAGAGTCTCTGAGTTAGCGGGCCTTGCAATATGAAACCCCTTACCTGTTTTTTCATGCTGATAAGACTGTGCTTCACACTGGGTTGGGTTTTCTTTCTTTCCTATCAGGAGATAGTAGTTCCTTCTTTGTGTCCTAAACCTTCTTCGCCCAAGGAAAGGTTACTTTATAACTTGGATGTGGTTCGAGCCTTGAAGTTTTACCTTCAGGCCACAAAGGATTTCAGACAGACTTAGTCTTTGTGGTGTATTCAGGGAAGCGTAGGGGCCAAGGGCCCTTTTACACTTCCCTCTCCTTTTGGTTGAGGAGCATTATCAGTATGGCATATGAGGCAGCGGGACATAAGCCCCCTTAGAGGATTAAGGCTCACTCAACTAGAGCTGTGGCCTCTTCTTGGGTCTTTAAGAACGAGGCCTCTGTGGAGCATATTTGTAAGGCGGCTACTTGTTCTTCCTTACATACTTTTGCAAAATTTTACAAATTTTATGTTTTTGCTTCAGCGGAAGCTGTTTTTGGGAGAAAAGTTCTACAGTCTATGGTGCGCTCAGTTTAGGGTCCGCCTACTTTTTCCCTCCCAATTTTTTTTCATTTAGAGTCCTCTAGAGCTTGGGTATTTGTTCCCAAAAGTAATGAATGAAGCAGTGGACTCTCCTCCCATTAAAATGGAAAAAATAAATTATGCTTACCTGATAATTTAATTTCCATCTGTGGGAGGAGAGTCCACTGCTCCCGCCCGTTTGCTCCGGTGGACGGACCTAAATTTAATTTTATTCTTCTGGCACCATTTATACCCTATTTCTCATACTGTTCCTTGTTCCCTTGGCAGAATGACTGGGGGATAAGGGAAGTGGGGGAGGCATTTAAGCCTTTGGCTGGGGTGTCTTTGCCTCCTCCTGGTGGCCAGGTTCTTAATTCCCACAAGGAATGAATGAAGCAGTGGACTCTCCTCCCACAGATGGAAATGAAATTATCAGGTAAGCATAATTTATGTTTTTTGTTTTTTTATTGAGGTTATTAAACATACAGAATAAAGAAAAATATCATTACATACAATTTCAAGGTATGATACAAATATAGTTAGGTGCATAAAATAACTTTTATTCCACATCATGACTTAAATGGTTTGGACACATTTGAAACCTCAAGATTTTTGTCTTTTAAATATACATTTACTTTGCTACATATTGGAACACTCTTGGAGATTTGAATATCCATAAGAAGTATTGTTAGAAGGTAACAAATAATATACCACTATTGGGCCTTTATATAACAGCAATATAAGAATTAAAGGGATACTGAACCCAAATGTTTTCTTTCGTGATTTCAGATAGAGCATCCAATTTTAAGCAACTTTCTAATTTACTCCTATTATCAATTTTTCTTCATTCTTTTGGTATCTCTATTTGAAAAAGAAAGCATCTAAGCTTTTTTTTGGTTGAGTACTCTGGACAGCACTTTTTTTTATTAATAGGAGTAAATTAGAACGTTGCTTAAAATATCATGCTCTATCTGAATCACGAAAGAAAAAAATTGGGTTCAGTGTCCCTTTTAGGGTACAACAGAGTTAGAATTCTATTATAAAACAGAACATTTATTTGAAAGTTCAGACAACTACTAGCTATGAAACTATTACTGGACATTAATAAAATGAGCGCATAGGTATGACAGAGTTGGCTCAGAAACATCAGAAAACTATTAAATAATGACTCATTATTTATCAATAATAATCTGAACAAGTTTATATGTGGGGAAGGGAGTATGAACTACTAAGACAGATAGGGCTTACTAGAAAGTCAGTTAAGCTGCTCCAATATATTATGTTATGTTGTTAGCATGCCCATGACAAAACAAACTTTTATGATTTAAATAGGGCATGCAATTGTAAACAACTTTCCAATTTACTTTTATCACCAATTTTGCTTTGTTGGTATTCTTAGTTGAAAGCTAAGAATAGGTAGGCTCATATGCTAATTTCTTAGACCTTGAAGGCTTGAATGCATTTTGACAGTTTTTAGCCACTAGAGGGCGTTAGTTCACGTGTGTCACATAGATAACATTGAGCTAATGCATGTGAAGTTACCTAGGAGTCAGCACTGATTGGCTAAAATGCAAGTCTGTCAAAAGAACTGAAATAAGGGGGCAGTTTGCAGAGGCTTAGATACAAGGTAATTACAGAGGTAAAACGTGTATTATTATAACTGTTGGTTATGCAAATCTAAGGGAATAGGTAATAAAGGGATTATCTTTCCTTTTTTTTTTATTTATATTTTTATAGAGGACAAAGAAGAGATTGTACATACAGTGTAGGTTAGAAACATTGCATCGCATAATCACATCACTTCTTATAGTCTGAAATATACAAAGGTACAGTCCTCATTATTTTCTCCCACTAACTTATCAATGTAGGTCACTCATGGACCTGTGTAGTTATAAAGATCTCTAAACCAGAGTTTAACATTAAGATGGAAAATAAATAAACATTCAAACAATGCATCTTTAAGGAAGCTATTGCTATATTAGAAAAGTTATTCATATAAAGATGCAAGGGCCAGAACTGGGTAAACAAATAACGTGAGACAACACAGGGATAGGCAAGGTGTCCACACACGGACATTGGTGTCCGTGATTAGCCCTTGCAGTGTCCGCCACAACCTTAGTATAGCTTTTCTTTCTGATTAAATAATAGGAATAAAAAAAATATGTAGCGTGAATAAAGTTAGTGGCTTGTCAAGAGACTGCTAGCGATATTGGGTGAAATAACACCCAGCTCTATACAAAAACACACTAGTGACACTGGCACATGCGTATAGCCAGACAAGGTCTGATTATAGGGTCAGTGGTATCTGCATCAGTATAATAATACCAAGCGCTATATAATGACACAGTAGTGACACTGGCACATGGGTATAGCCAGACAAGGGCTGGTTATAGGATCAGTGGTATCTGCATCAGTATAATAATACCAAGCGCTATATAATGACACAGTAGTGACACTGGCACATGGGTATAGCCATAGGAGGGCTGGTTATAGGATCAGTGGTATCAGCATCAGTATAATAACACCCTACACTATATAATGACACATTAGTGACACTGGCACATGGGTATAGCCAGAGGATGGCTGGTTATAGGATCAGTGGTATCTGCATCAGTATAATAACACCCAGCGCTATATAATGAAACAGTAGTGACACTGGCACATGGGTATAGCCAGAGGATGGCTGGTTATAGGATCAGTGGTATCTGCATCATTATAATAACACCCTACACTATATAATGAAACAGTAGTGACACTGGCACATGGGTATAGCCAGAGGATGGCTGGTTATAGGATCAGTGGTATCTGCATCAGTATAATAACACCCTACACTATATAATGACACATTAGTGACACTGGCACATGGGTATAGCCAGAGGAGGGCTGGTTATAGGGTCAGTGGTATCTGCATCAGTATAATAACACCAAGCACTATACAAAGACACAGTAGTGACACTGGCTCATGGGTATAGCCATAGGAGGGCTGGTTATAGGATCAGTGGTATCAGCATCAGTATAATAACACCCTACACTATATAATGAAACAGTAGTGACACTGGCACATGGGTATAGCCATAGGAGGGCTGGTTATAGGATCAGTGGTATCTGCATCAGTATAATAACACCCAGCGCTATATAATGAAACAGTAGTGACACTGGCACATGGGTATAGCCAGAGGATGGCTGGTTATAGGATCAGTGGTATCTGCATCAGTATAATAACACCCTACACTATATAATGAAACAGTAGTGACACTGGCACATGGGTATAGCCAGAGGATGGCTGGTTATAGGATCAGTGGTATCTGCATCAGTATAATAACACCCTACACTATATAATGAAACAGTAGTGACACTGGCACATGGGTATAGCCAGAGGATGGCTGGTTATAGGGTCAGTGGTATCTGCATCAGTATAATAACACCCTACACTATATAATGACACATTAGTGACACTGGCACATGGGTATAGCCAGAGGAGGGCTGGTTATAGGGTCAGTGGTATCTGCATCAGTATAATAACACCAAGCACTATATAATGACACAGTAGTGACACTGGCACATGGGTATAGCCAGACAAGGGCTGGTTATAGGGTCAGTGGTATCTGCATCAGTATAATAACACCAAGCACTATATAATGACACAGTAGTGACACTGGCACATGCGTATAGCCAGACAAGGGCTGGTTATAGGGTCAGTGGTATCTGCATCAGTATAATAACACCCTACACTATATAATGACACATTAGTGACACTGGCACATGGATATAGCCAGAGGATGGCTGGTTATAGGGTCAGTGGTATCTGCATCAGTATAATAACACCCTACACTATATAATGACACATTAGTGACACTGGCACATGGGTATAGCCAGAGGAGGGCTGGTTATAGGGTCAGTGGTATCTGCATCAGTATAATAACACCAAGCACTATATAATGACACAGTAGTGACACTGGCACATGCGTATAGCCAGAAGAGGGCTAGTTATAGAATCAGTGGTATCTGCATCAGTATAATAACACCCAGCGCTATATAATGACACAGTAGTGACACTGACACATGGGTATAGCCAGAGGAGGGCTGGATATAGGGTCAGTGGTATCTGCATCAGTATAATGACACCCAGTGCTATATAATGACACAGTAGTGACACTGGCACATGGGTATAGCCAGAGGAGGGCTGGTTATAGCATCAGTGATATCTGCATCAGTATAATAACACCAAGAACTATAACATAATTACTTAATTTCAAATGTACCTTGGTGTCCTTCACTAAGGTCTGTACTTTGGAAAATGTCTGCCACAGCCTTTATCTGTGCCTATCCCTGAGACAACACCATGTAAAAGGTAAATAAAGACCTGCTTTCAGATTTAGCTGCTATAAGCACTAGAGACTTGATAGTTAACTTGTAGAGGCTTGAATGTCATGATAGGTACTTTTTGAAAGCTGAGATAGGGGGCTTAGCCTACTACATAAATATATGGTCAGTAAACGGTTTTCATTGTTCTTAATACAATAACAATGTGGCCATCTAGTGGTTAGAAAATAAACCAGTCTTAAAGATAATTGTAATCGGTAAAAGTGTTATTTAGTTGTGAAAAGGGGATGATGTAGATAAAAATGATGGGGATTATTCTTACATTAGTACATAGAAGAGTGGAGTATAGCGATGTGTTATTAAGTAACAGGTGAGTTTGTTAACTGTAAGTTAAATGGACTTCTGTATGAAAAGGAAATATGTATAATGGTGTATAAGGTGTTTGAATTTGCGCGGTTCTCGTTGCATTCTCGGCCGCCAGCCGCAAAGCGGGAACCTGTTGGGTAGCCGGACCCTGAGTTCCAAATTAGGGAGAGGCAGGCTATGTAGAATAATAAACATGTCGCCATGTTTTCCTATATCTTAGCTGTCTCTTTAGGGGAGTGAATTATGTAATATTATTATTGCCTATTTCTGCCATGAAAAACTGATTCTGATGTTACCAGTTTTGTTTTCAACAGCTATTCAAGGTTTAAAATGATTTCTGACCACACTTCCGGACTGATTCACAATTGTGCCTTCCCCACTAGCCCTTCTTGGCTGATTTTTTACTCCCTGGCCTCTTGCTTCAAAAGAATCACCAAATCTGATAGCTCTCAGCCTATCAAAACTGGTTTTCAACAGCTTTTCAAGGGTTAAAATAATTTCTAAACCCACTTCCCCAGTGTTTCACACTCCTGCCTTCCCCACTAGCCCATCTAGGTACTCTCTGGCCTCTTGCTGCACAAGAATCACCAATTCTGATAGGACTTGTGGGTGGTTAGAAATCGGTTTAAAGTGAAAGTCAATCCTAGCGTTTTACAAATATATATATAAAGGGGTTATAGGTAAACTATATATACCTGTGTGTGTATGTATGTAAATATATATATATATATATATATATATATACACACAGTATATTTATATTTCCATGTATAAAATAAGATAAAGTATATTAAACTAAAGGGTTAATATATTAGTACACTACAATATATATATATATATATATATATATATATATATATATATATATATATATATATATATATATATATAGGGTTATAGGTCAACTATATATATATATATTTCCATGTATAAAATAAGATAACGTATATTAAAGTAAAGTAAGGGTCTGTGTGCAGTCACCAATCAACAGCTCCTGAGCCTACCTAGGTATTAAGAACCAGGATTACCAATCATTTTCAGAAGGGGTCGTATTGATACCAAAGTCAAGTTAATTAATTCAATTATCAGTTTATAAAATGTTATATATTTATCGATCATCAATATTACAGATTAAGTCGTGTGAACATTGCTACAGAGCCTTTCTTGTGTTTTTAATTATCTTTTCAGTTTTTAATTATTTTGATGTTATATTTTATTGTGGCCTATCTTTGCATCTAAGATAAATGTGATATAACAGGGAAACAGATGTGTTATTAAGTGCATTATTTTGGTCAGGATTTTTTGACTTTTTTGAAGAGTAGTAATAAATTGTTAACCTGAGTCCCAGGAGAAGATGCAGACAGAAAGAAGCCAGAGTGCTGTACAGATAATCCAGTTAATCTCACCATTCAAGGGATATCAATTAACAAAGCCAAGTTGTAGTTAGACTCATTGTTACAGCAAGCCTGCTGTCGTGTCTTGTGAAATGCTGCTCAAATAGGGCATTCCATCATCCAAAAGGGCCAAATTGTTGGTATTGTCAGCTTCAGCAGGCATTGCGCCCTTCGCATTTGCAACATACCTACAAGGTTTAAAGGGACAGTCTACTCCAGAATTGTTATGTTTAAAAACATAGATAATCCTTTTATTGCCCATTCCCCAGTTTTGCATAATCAACACTTATATACACTTTTTACCTCTGTGATTACCTTGTATCTAAGCCTCTGCAAACTTCCCCTTTATTTCAGTTCTTTTTACAGACTTGCATTTTAGCCAATCAGTGCCCTCTCATAAGTAATCCCACGGGTGTGAGCACAATGTTATCTATATGGCACACACAAACTAATGCCCTCTAGCTGTGAAAAATGTCAAATGCATTCAGATAAGAGGCAGCCTTCAAGGGCTTAAAAAATAGCATAAAACCTAACTAGGTTTAACTTTCAATTAAGAATACCAAGAGAAGAAAGCAAATTTGAAGATCAAAGTAAAGTAAAAAGTTGTTTAAAATTATATACCCTATCTGAATCATGCAAGTTTAATTTTGACTAGACTATCCTATTAAATCACTCATTCATCTTGTGCATTAGGTGATCCTTTAAGGGATATAACCTCAAAAGCCGCATACAACAAACCTGATTTTAGGAAATGATTGTCCAGTAGTTACAGGACTTCCATCAACCAAGTAGTAAGCACCATATAGGTTCTCTCCAAATAAAATATTTTTTTATCAAATATAAGGCAGTTGCTCTCTTGGGATATCAATTACACATACAGGGAGTGCAGAATTATTAGGCAAGTTGTATTTTTGAGGATTAATTTTATTATTGAACAACAACCATGTTCTCAATGAACCCAAAAAACTCATTAATATCAAAGCTGAATAGTAGTAGTTTTTAGTTTGTTTTTAGTTATAGCTATTTTAGGGGGATATCTGTGTGTGCAGGTGACTATTACTGTGCATAATTATTAGGCAACTTAACAAAAAACAAATATATACCCATTTCAATTATTTATTTTTACCAGTGAAACCAATATAACATCTCAACATTCACAAATATACATTTCTGACATTCAAAAACAAAACAAAAACAAATCAGTGACCAATATAGCCACCTTTCTTTGCAAGGACACTCAAAAGCCTGCCATCCATGGATTCTGTCAGTGTTTTGATCTGTTCACCATCAACATTGCGTGCAGCAGCAACCACAGCCTCCCAGACACTGTTCAGAGAGGTGTACTGTTTTCCCTCCTTGTAAATCTCACATTTGATGATGGACCACAGGTTCTCAACGGGGTTCAGATCAGGTGAACAAAGAGGCCATGTCATTAGATTTTCTTCTTTTATACCCTTTCTTGCCAGCCACGCTGTGGAGTACTTGGACGCGTGTGATGGAGCATTGTCCTGCATGAAAATCATGTTTTTCTTGAAGGATGCAGACTTCTTCCTGTACCACTGCTTGAAGAAGGTGTCTTCCAGAAACTGGCAGTAGGACTGGGAGTTGAGCTTGACTCCATCCTCAACCCGAAAAGGCCCCACAAGCTCATCTTTGATGATACCAGCCCAAACCAGTACTCCACCTCCACCTTGCTGGCGTCTGAGTCGGACTGGAGCTCTCTGCCCTTTACCAATCCAGCCACAGGCCCATCCATCTGGCCCATCAAGACTCACTCTCATTTCATCAGTCCATAAAACCTTAGAAAAATCAGTCTTGAGATATTTCTTGGCCCAGTCTTGACGTTTCAGCTTGTGTGTCTTGTTCAGTGGTGGTCGTCTTTCAGCCTTTCTTACCTTGGCCATGTCTCTGAGTATTGCACACCTTGTGCTTTTGGGCACTCCAGTGATGTTGCAGCTCTGAAATATGGCCAAACTGGTGGCAAGTGGCATCTTGGCAGCTGCACGTTTGACTTTTCTCAGTTCATGGACAGTTATTTTGCGCCTTGGTTTTTCCACACGCTTTTTGCGACCCTGTTGACTATTTTGAATGAAACGCTTGATTGTTCGATGATCACGCTTCAGAAGCTTTGCAATTTTAAGAGTGCTGCATCCCTCTGCAAGATATCTCACTATTTTTGACTTTTCTGAGCCTGTCAAGTCCTTCTTTTGACCCATTTTGCCAAAGGAAAGGAAGTTGCCTAATAATTATGCACACCTGATATAGGGTGTTGATGTCATTAGACCACACCCCTTCTCATTACAGAGATGCACATCACCTAATATGCTTAATTGGTAGTAGGCTTTCGAGCCTCTACAGCTTGGAGTAAGACAACATGCATAAAGAGGATGATGTGGTCAAAATACTAATTTGCCTAATAATTCTTCACTCCCTGTATTTGTAGCATTAGACTACACAGTAACCCAGGCTCAATGACAGGAGAGTTTTTTTTACATCGCCATAAGGATAAATCTGCAACAATATTTTTTTTTGTAGGAGGTCATAGTTATATTGAAATAAATTATTAGTTGCAGCAGTTAAATAAATACTTATATATTTAAGTTTTTCAGTTTGCCAGCAACATGGACAAACAGATTTTAGCTTAGTGACTGCTTTGTGAGGAAAATTAACATTTAAAATTTTGGTTTTTGAAAAATGTATACTAAAATTGGATATAGCTTGAAAATCACCAAATAATTTTATTAGTAGTATCCGTTCCAGGGAGAGTAATGAACAACATCACCAGCGTATAGTAACATTTTATGAACAGAATTATCAATCCGTATCCCTTCAATACTAATTTCCATTCTGATCTTTGTGGCTATAGATTAACTCTTATTGACCAGTGCTGTACCCTGTACGACACTGCTGTACTAGGCCACTCTAATCTGGGATCTCGCTAACAGTGGCGAGATTGCGCTATTTCTGCATGCACCACAAGTGGGGCAGTGCAGAAATAGACTTGGAAAGTGACTGATGCAGAGAGAGACACTGTGTCCCTCTCTGTATCAGGTAGTGGTGGTGCCGATCGTTTGTCTTGAAGAAGAATTAGGAAGGAGGCAGGTGGGCAGCCCCTCGCTGGAGAGGAGAGATGGGAACGGGTGGGACCACTACTGGAAAAAAAATACTGAGGGAGGGGGAAAGAGGGAGAGGGGGTTCCTAGAGTCTAGAGGGGGTATAGAGGGTAGGTCAAAAGATCTTGGAGGGGGAGGTGGGGTAAATGAGTGGGGGCAGCTACACTACAGATAATTTAAATAATAATTAAATAAAAATGGATAGAAAACTGGGTACTGGCAGACAGCTGCCAGTACCTAAGATGGTAGAAACTAGTTAAAAAAATAGGATTAAAGTATGTGTTTTAAATGAAGGGGTTTAATGACATAGGGTTGAACTAAGACTATGGCACAACAGCCAAAACACGTCAGCTTATCATGTGATATACCTACAGCTTTAGTGTTTTATTTTATGTCTGAAGTTTAATAAAGGATAATTTTTACCCTTTCTATGTGACATCTCACTGTTTTGCCTTAGATATTATATCACACAAGCAAATAATAATGAGGATAAAGGGCTACCCTGCCTAGTTCCAGTGGTGGTGTGAAATAAGTCAGACAGGGTGCCATTTAATCTAATTTTGGCTGATGAGGAAGCATATAGAGCAAATTTGAAGGGACAGTCTACATGAAAATGTTTATTGTTTTAAAAGATAGATAATCCCTTTATTACTCATTCCCCAGTTTTGCATAACCAACACAGTTATATTAATACACTTTTTACCTCTGTGATTACCTTGTATCTAAGCCTCTGCAGACTGCCCCCTTATCTCAGTGCTTTTGACAGACATGCAGTTTAACATCAGTACAGACTCCTAAATAACTCCATGGTAGTGAGATCAATGTTATCTATATGACACACATGAACTAGTACCGTCTAACTGTGGAAAACTTTCAAAATGCTCTGAGCTAGGAGGTGGTTTTCAATGGTTTAGAAATCAGTTTGAGCCTACCTAGGTTTAGCTTTTCAAAAATACCACCAAGAGAACAAAGCTAATTTGATGATACAAGTAAATAGGAAAAGTTGAATCATGAAAGTTTAATTTTGACTGTCCCTTTAACTAAGGAATGTTTCAAGAAAGGCCAACAGATTCGGTCGAAAGCTTTTTCTGCATCTGCGGACAAGAAAGCAAGGGGTATGTGGTTCACTTTTGCTTATTGAAGCAAAAAAATAACCCTTACAATATTGTCCCGCACCTCTCTAGTTTGTTTGAAACCTACTTAGTCTCTTATGACCCCTTTGTGGGTCTCCCATACCAATCTAAAACTGATCCAAGATTAAAAGCAAAATATTCATAAAATGATTAATCTTTTTTTTGCGTGCAGAGTGGGTCGTCTAATAAGGAATCGTCTAAATGCCAAATATATTTAGAGATGGGCATATTGGGCCACTTTAGTTGGACACTAATAACGGAATGATATGATCAGGTTCTAGGGTATATACTGTACTGGTAGATAGTGAAAGACTAGTGACATCTAAAATGAAATAATCAATTCTAGAATACCCGGCAGGAATAAGAAGTGTAATTTCTAATATTGCTGTGCAGTATTCTCAAGACATAAGGAACTAACAAATCTTTGAGCTGTACTTTATGAATATTTCATAAAATTAGGTTAAATCCTCTCCAAGATTTAATGTGCCTTTGTGATTGTCTAGCAAGTTTTTTTTGGGGTATAGACATTTGCAAAAGTGACCTGCTTATTATATAATATATATGTAACAATGCCTTTTTAATTTTAAATAATATAATGAGGGATTGAAGGGACATTCCTCTTGATTACTATCCCCATACAATTAGTCTTTTTGGAGTTAAAGGCGAAAGTGCAATAACCAACTTCAAATTAAAAAGTTTTTGGTTCTATCCCCACACATTCAGCACGGATAAAAGAAGTTGACCACATATTAGAGCTAGAGAAAATACATTATACATTTATCGGAAAACAAGACTACATATTAGACATCATCTTCATATGGGAACAAAACCCCCAAGTATAAACTACCACACTGAGCTTTAATTTGATATACACCCACATATCGATACATCAGGAGAACACGAAACTGCCTTTATCATTATGTACAATACAATGTTTAGATGAACTGATTACAAGTCAGATGAAATATACTGGAGATTACATTATATCTACCCCCCTCCCTATAAAAAAAAAACCTCCTCCCTTCGTCACTCCCTGTTTTTATTTTTTCCATGGTCTCTGGCATTTATTGAGGGCGAAGTTGAAATGACACAATGTGTAATTAAGCTATATTCCTAGCCACTGTTAACAATGTTACCATGAATGTATACATTGTCACACTGCAAATATGCCCTCTATACCAATGTTGTTATTGTTATATGCAAAAAAAACAATAATTTTTTTTTTTTAAAAAGTAAAAAAAAAGAATTTTTGGTTCCCTACCTCTGACAAAAAGGGATCTCCTGCAGGAAAACAATATCACCATGTTTATTTTTAAAATCCTTTAATGCAATGAAGTGTTTTAAAGAGCTATTTAAACCTTTAGAATTAAAAGACAGCAACGTTAAATGTGGGTTGACTACCTTGGTCATAGTACTTTTGTGTAAGAGGGAGTGCAGCAGAATGTCTGGCACAAAGCTAAAGCAGGCAAAATAGCTAAAGTAGTCATATCTATGGCATATCCATCTACATACATAAAGTTTGAGGGTATCTCTATCCATTGACCAAACAAACACAGAAAGGAAATCTAAATAAACATTCCAATAAACATACACATGAATGAGGACAAATAAAAGCAATAATCCTCAATTGTACTCGGAGGAGTGGGCTACATTCAAATAAAATGTAGCTGAAAGAGAGCAAAACAACATTATCAAATAAACAACAATTTAACCTATTAATGGAGAACATTGTTAGGAGCAATTATTTTAGTGTAATTGACCAATTAAATTAGGAACAAAAATCCAGCCACCATATAACCTATAAGGATGTTCAAGTCACTGAAGGATCCTCCTTCTGGGAGGAATGAGAAGGTATTTGCCTCCTTTTCTGAGAGATAATCCTAGATCTTTCACTAAGCCCTCTATGGTCTCTATAAGTACATGTGGTACCTTCATATGCAACAATCAGGCTGAAGGGATATCCCAAACTATATTTAGTATTTGTTCCTTGTAGCTGCTTTTTGAAATGTCTTGTGGCTTTTCGTCTCTGTATAGCAGCAGGGCTCTAGGAAAATATGTAGCTTGTGATCTAAATAAGAGATGTGTTATGATTGTCTGGCTTTCAACCATATTACATCCCTATGTTTGAAATTTAGAAACATGGGATGACATCTCTCTGAGAATTAGTAGATGGTGGGGGCCTCCGAACCCTGTGAATTATTTCGAGTACTAAGGGTTCTGCTGTTGGGTCCACTAGAAGATGCCGAAAAAATCTTTGGACATAATCTTCCAAATGTTTTGAGTTTATAGATTCAGGAATTCCCCTAGTTCCTAGATTATTTCTTCAACCTCTATTATCAAGGTCTTCCACTTTTAATTGAGGCTCTTCAATCTGGCTATCGTGAATAGATTAAGCATGTGAGATAATTTCAATAATCTCATTAGTTGATTCCTGCGTTTCTTTCAGATCAAGAATTCTGTGGCCAATTTCAGTTTTGTCCTTCTTCATGTTTGCAAGTTCAGATTTAATAAGCTCCATGAGAGAAAGTCCACCTTTGTTGGAAGATTAGCAATATTAGCCTTCAACTGTAAGGCATAATCAGGTGTTGAAGGAACATTATCACCGAAAGATTGCGATTGAGACGCTGTTGAGTTTGAGGTAACACTGGGGGAAGCAGGAAAAGAGGCCTCGTGCAAGTGGAAACAATGCTGACAGAAGCAAGAAGCACAGCTTGCAATTTAGTCGTTTTGTTGACTTTGGAGGCTTTCTTCAATCAGATTTTAGCAAACGTATATAGTTAGATACAACAGTAAGTAGTATAGTATCTTTTAAGGCATTAGATAAAGGCACAAGCATGTAAACATTGTCTTCCTTTATTTCATAGCAAAACATTCCTCAGTATATGAGACCATATTACAGATAGAATTGGGTATATGAATTTCCATTTAAAATGTACCAAGATAAAGATTATAAGGAAGGCAAAAATCTTCAGAAGGCTAAATATTATAGAAGTCTATTAGTATTAAAATCAAATAATTAATAATTGAGAAATAGGTGTAGTGGACTTGTGGACTCTTACCACATTATTAAAGAAAACAAATGTATGCTTATCTGATACATTCATTTTTTTCTGGTGATGAGAGTCCATGAGACCTGCTTATATTTATTTGTTCAATTGGCAGCAGTTCTAGTATGCATCTCATTTACCCTGCTTTGTCATTTTCCTAGTTTCTATATACAGACCTCATGGTAGTTATGGGCTCCTTGATAAGGGGTTACAGAGATAGATTCTCCTAGTGTATTAGGAGTTACTATGGCAGTAGGGACGCAGGCACTGGGGCTTTCCTCTCCCGGCAGCTCTCATGACTAATAGTAGCCAACTGGGAGATTACATATGAGCAACGTTGAGCTGAAATGCAGAGTGCGAACTCAATGTAGTGATTCACTATTAACATTTAATAGATGATGTGCTGTAATGCATGTGAACTCAGTGTGAGGGTGCTTCACTGCTAGATTTACAAACGGACTAAGCAACTACCTAAACCGAGTCTGCTCAATCTGTTATATTTTCCCAGTGGCTCAACTTAATGATAATAAGATTGGCGACCGGGAGATGTCTATTGAAATACCCATGAGGGGCGGAGCTTGTGTGTAATGCAGGGTGTGAGCTCAGTGTGAGGGTGCTTCACTATTAGATTACCAAACGGTGTAAGCAAATACTCAATTTAAGAGACTGCTCAGTCCGTTATTTCTACCGATTGCTCAACTTAATAACTTGATAATGGCGACCGGGAGAGGACTGTAAAACGCCCACGAGGGGCGGAGCTTGTATGGCGCCAATTTAGTTGCTCAGTCCTCTACCAGGCTTCTGGTTATGGGAAGGAACTGGCTATTTTAGTTATAGTGTTTTCAGTTTAGAAGACAGCTCCTTCTTTCCCAGTTCCCAGTCTGGTTATCGGAAGGACCCGTGAAGGAGGGAGATAATCCATTTGTGAATCCCAAGAGACTCTACAAAGTGTTTTCCTTATGTTTTTGGTACATTGTGGAACTGCCAATCCCTTTCTTTGTTCATTATGTTGTAAAGAGAACTTTACTAAAGGCATAAAGAATTTTTTTCCTCAAGTGTCCAATTTTTTTTATAGCCCACACATGTAGTGCCCTGCGTTTCCTTGCAAGCTCCATCTGGAGTTGCTTTGCAAAACATCGCTCTTATAATGTCATTGGCGATATCTGTTACATTGTATGCCTTTCCCATGCTAAGCAGGGAATACGCTTGATGAAGTGTATTTAATTCCGAACGTTTCTTCCCTAAAGCCTGAAGGAGGGAGATACTTCGATGGCATATGGGGGGAAAGATCTCAGATTCTGTCTGGGTATCTCCTTTATCTGTCACTGAAGAAGATATAATTTGTGTAGTCAATCTTAATCAGTATAATAAAACTAAACACTGAAGTGGTTTCTTTCAGTTTAAACTTGCACACCTCTGTTTGCTACCTAAGGAGATTCTAACGTTTCTGATCTACTAAGACATAATTTGTGTAGTCAATCTTAATCAGTATAATAAAACTAAACAAGTGTTGTGGGTACCAGAAGGACAGGATACCCCTCTTTTTCTCCATCTTCTAACTTGAATGGACGCTTCCTACGTCAGACTCTATTGAGGAGTCTTAGTGGACGATTCCCTAGGGGGTAAAAGAAAGTAGTACTCTAAGGTTTTCAATGACTACCTGTAGTGGAAGTCTCACTAGTGTGGAAGCATAACGAATTAAGGTGTTGTCTATTTCTATTGGACAGACACTCCCCTCAAAAATATCCAGGACTGGATAGGGGCATTGAAGTTATCCATCTTCTTTTCTACAGATGCTTGCCTTCAGCGGGAGTTTAGATCAGTCGTATGTTAATGACCTGCAGTGTGTTAGGGTTAAGATCCTGATTTGCGGATGTCTTATTTAAGTCTAAATTTCTAGTAATCCTTACAAGGGTAAGACCTTGTTTGGGCTGGAGTTGTCGGTGATATCTCTGATATTTTGGATATATAAAGCGGATATCAGAGTAATCGTCTTTCCTTTCAAATTTCAGGGAAATCCTTCTACTCCCTCTTCCAAGTGGGAGGGCTCACCTCCGATCTGAGACAGGATCTTGTGGGGGGCAGGTTGTCCTTCTTTGTTCAAACAAGAAGTTTAAGTTTTTTTCCTCCCAGGGGCAGGTTTTGCCTTCAAGATTTTTGGCAGACCAGAGAGAATGAGAGGATGTTTGTTATTCTTGTATGGATCTTCTCCGACCTGGGAGTGATAGTTTCTGTTCCACGACAGGAACGAGGTCTGGTCATTACAAGTGCCTAAGGTTTGCCTTTCTAGTCAAACTTTTCCTATTTGGAGCTCTTCTCTTTGGTCTTGCTACAGCTCACAGAATTTTTTTCAAAGGTTTTGGGATTACTGTTGATAGTGCTTTGGGTTCAAGGTATTGCTGTGGCGCCCTATAGGGACGATATCCTGCTCCAGGTGCCATTCTTTCAACAAGCAAAATTCCTTACGTCAACGTTGTCTTCCTTCCTGCGATCTCTCAGTTGGAAGGTGTATTTGGGGAAGAGCTGTTTAATTCTAAAAAGGGGTATCTTTTTAGGATAATTGTAGTTTTTCTGACAGAAGTCAGGAAACATAGTTTTGGCTTTGGTCTAGCGCTGCAGTCCAGTCCTTGACCATCAGTAGAGACTGCAATGTAAATCAACCCGTTTAGTCGGGTTTACCTCATACTTCTGCAGTTTATCATGCTCAGAGGGATCAGAGTTTATGCGGACTTGTCTCCACAAATATTGATAGGAACAGGAGATAAGGGATCTCTTCTAGAGGGGCTGTCTCTCTGACATAGCTAGTCTCTCGGACATAGCTTAGTGGTTAGCACTCCTTGCTGGGAAGCCATAATTTGGGAGTTGAAATCCACCCCCAGGTGCTGATTCTCTGGAATTGTTTCCAGATCATCTTTCCCAGGGATCCTGCTTTTGCAGACCGCCCTGGGTGATTGTGACAACAATCGCCAGCCTGTTAGAATGGGGGCTGGGGATCTCTAAAAGCTCAGGGGTTTGGACTTAGAGTCTGTTCTTCCTATAAACATTCTAGAGCTGAGAGCAATCTTCAATACTCTTCTGACCTGGCCCCATTGAGACTGTCCAGTTTATCTGGTTCCAAGTGGACATTTACATCAATCATCTGGGAGGAACGAGGAGTTTCTTAGCAATGACCAAAATAATCCAGTGAGGAAGACCCACTCTCGCTGTCTGTCGGCGTTCCTCATCCTAGGAGTGGTCTACGGGGAGGCGTCCTTTTTTGAACGGGCAGACTTTTCATCCGTCTTGGTAGAGTACCAGGTTTTCGTGGTACGAGTCAAGGTCCAGGGATCTTCAGGCGGTACTGAAAGATGTCCTGGCGGCATCTTGGATTTTCATATCTACTTGTTTGTTTTTTCTCTATCGGGTCGTTGCTCAAATAGGGTAGGAGAGGGCCTAGGTAAAGAGGGTTTGGAAAAATCCCTTTTACTCCGGCCTGGCCTTGCAGGATTTGGTATACAGATTCAACGGAAATGTCTTCTCTGCCACCCTGGAGTCTTCCATTGGGGAAGGATGTTCTAATTCAGAGGCCCCTTCTTTTTTCAAAATCTAGTTTCTCTGAAGCTGACTGCTTGGAGATTGAACGCTTAATATTATCCAAGCGAGGGTTTTCTGACTCAGTAATAGAGACCATGATTCAGGCTCGTAAGCCTGTAACTAGAAGAATTTACCATAAGATTTGGCGTAAATATCTCCAAGAGATCCAAGGGATACTCATGGAGTAGAGTTAGGATTCCTAGAATTTTGTCTTTTCTCCAAGAGGGTTTTGAGAAGGGATTGTCGTCAAGTTTTTTAAAGGGTCAAATATCGGCCCTATCTATTTTGTTACACAAGCGTCTGGTGGATGTTCCTGATGTGCAATCTTTTTGTCAGGCCTTGGTCAGGATCAGGCCTGTCTTCAAACCAGTTACTCCTCAATGGAGTCTTAATTTAGTTTTCAAGGTTCTTCAAGGGGCTCCATTTGAGCCCATGCATTCCTTAGATATTAAGTTGTTATCTTGGAAAGTTTTATTTCTTGTTGCTATTTCTTCTGCTGGAGAGTGTCTGAAATCTCGGCATTGCAGTATGAACCTCCTAATCTTATCTTCCATTCGGATAAGGTAGTTTTACGTACTAAGTTAGGTTTTCTTCCTGAGGTTGTTTCTGATCGGAACATTAATCAGTAGATTGTTGTTCCTTATTTGTGCCCTAATCCATCTTCTCAGAAGGAACGGCTTTTACACAATTTGGACGTGGTCCGTGCTTTAAAGTTTTACTTGCAGGCGACTAAGGACTTTCGTCAGTCATCTTCTTTGTTTGTCATTTTCTCAGGAAAACGTAAGGGACAGAAAGCTACGGCAACTTCTCTTTCTTTTTGGCTGAAGAGTATCATACGTTTTGCATATGAGACTGCTGAACAGCAACCTCTTGAGAGAGTTACGGCTCATTCCATGAGGGCTGTTGCTTCCTCATGGGTATTCAAAAATGAGGCATATGTGGAACAGATTTGCAGGGCTGCTACTTGGTCCTCTCTGCACTCTTTGTCAAAAATTTTCAAATTTAACACTTTTGCCTCGGCTGAGGTCGTTTTTGGGAGAACGGTTCTTCAAGCATTGGTGCCTTCCGTTTAGGTTCCCTGTCTTGTCCCTCCAGTATCGACTGTGTACTCTAGCTTGTATATTGGATCCCATTAGTTATTAAGATGATCCGTGGACTCATTATGTCTTAAAAAAGAAATGAAAATGTATGCTTACCTGATAAATGTATTTCTTTTTTGACACAATGAGTCCACGGCCCGCCCTGTTCTTGTAGACAGGTTGTGGGTTATTGTAAACTTCAGACACCTCTGCACCTTGGTTTTTCCTTTCTTTCCTTAACTTCGGGCGAATGACTGGAGTGGGAGGGAAGGGAGGAGCTATTTAACAGCTTTGCTGTGGTACTCTGCCTCCTGATGACCAGGAGGTGAATATCCCATTAGTTATTAAGATGATCCGTGGACTCATCGTGTCAAAAAAGAAATAAATTTATCAGATAAGCATAAATTTTCTTTTTCTATTTTTTTCTCCTTTCTTGGCTAGACTGAGATACCAGAGGGGTGAGTGGTATTAAAAGCTCTTGGAATGTTTGGTAACTTTGCCTCCTGCTAGTGGCCAGAAGTTGAATCACCACCACAAAAGAAATTAATTTATCATCAAAGCATATTTTTTCCCTACCCCACCTTATCGAACCCTATTTAACCTTTTAGTAGAATTTATTGCAGAGACTGATAGTACAAACTAACATATACCATTCACTCTACAGTTTATTTAACTCATTTGTGCCATCCTTAAAGGGACATTATACTATAAAAAAAATTCCACTGAACACTTTTCTGTTTTACGTACTTGAGTGTATAAAATTGTGTACAAAATGCTGCTTCACCTTTATTTTGTCATTTAAAATAGTTAAAATGATTCCCATTGAAACCACCACCTATACTGAAAATATTAAATCTTTTGTATTCACTATAGAAACGCTATGTCAACAAGAGTTCTCAGTAGGTGGTGGAAGAGATAGGTAACAAAATGTTCTTTTTTTTTTAACTGCTCTAAGTGTTGGTCATGTTCGAAATACAGATATATAAGACATTGAGGCATTAATGTATAGAGAAATAAATAAAATTAGGAGGTCTGCTATTTCTGCAGGCTCAGTCCATTTATATGGGTTTGTCCTTGAGAACAATGGATTGATGCTTAAATCAACAGCAGCTACTTCATATACAAAAATAAACATAAAGGAGCAATGTTCATGCATTTTATACACTGCAGCTACTATGCAAACCATTAATATATTAAGAGAAACCCAATTTTACAGTGGAATATCCCTTTAAGTACTTTTATCCTTATGAATAAGGCTTATGATATGTAATCTGTATGTTTATACTATTAAAAAATTGTAGCATAAGCTAAGATTACTCTCAGACTAAATAATGCAAAGATGCAAACAATAAATTATATACAGTAGTAGACAAGTATTCCTCCCTCTTTTACAATATATCAGCATAGCTCCTTACCTAGTGTGGATGAGCTGTTCATAAGTGTTTTTCTTAAACATTGATCATTCAGATAAGTTGCAGCAAGGAGTCCCTGTCTAGACTTGCACCGAGTGATCAAGCAGAGTACTTGCTGCATGCACAGCCTCATTGCCCGCACCTCCCCATTACCTTGTGTCACACATGCCCCAGCTCAGCTGCAGTCCTCCAAATCTGCTGGAGGGGACATTGCCTGGGACAAAAACAAGACAACATTTATGCTTACCTGATAAATGTATTTATTTCCGTATATGGTGAGTCCATGGCTTGAGTAATAACTGTTGGGAATATCACTCCTGGCCAGCAGGAGAAGGCAAAGAGCACCACAGTTAAACTGCTAAGTATCACTCCCTTACCCACAACCCCCAGTCATTCGACGTTAGGGAAATGGAGAAAAAGGAGTAACACAAGGTGTAGAGGTGCTTGACGTTATAGTGAAAAGAACAACTGTTTTAAAAATAAAGGGTGGGGCCGTGGACTCACCATATCCAGAAAGAAATACATTTATCAGGTAAGCATAAATTTTGTTTTTCTTTCCTAAGATATGGTCCACGGCTGTTGGGAATCAATACCCAAGCTAGAGGACACGGATAAATAGGGAGGGACAAGACAGGCAGTCCTAAACAAAAGGCACCAACGCTTGAAGAACCTTTCTCCCAAAAGAAGCCTCAGCCGGCAAATTTGGAAAAAGTATGTAGAGAAGACCAAGTTGCAGCCTTGCAAATTTGTTCCACAGAAGCTTCATTTTTGAAAGCCCAAGAAGAGGAAACAGCTCTTGTGGAAGGAGCCGTAATTCTTTCAGGAGGCTGCAGTCCAGCATTCTCATAAGCCAAATTAATTATACTTCGTAACCAAAAAGAAAGAGTAGTAGCAGTAGCTTTCTGACCTTTACGTTTCCCAGAGAAACAGACAAAAACAGACTGGCGAAAATCCTTAGTCGCCTGTAAGTAGAATTTAAGAGCACGTACAACATCCAAATTGTGTAACAAACGTTCTTTGGAAGAAGAAGGATTAGGACACAGAGAGGGAACAACAATTTCCTGATTGAGCTTTCTATTCGAAAACAACCTTAGTAAGGAAACCTAAATTAGTACGAAGAGCTGCCTTATCGGTATGAAAAATAAGATAAGGGGAATCACACTGCAGAGCTGAGAGTTCCGAGACTCTTTGAGCAGAAGAGATAGCAACAAGAAACAAAACCTTCCAAGAAAACAACTGTCTATGGAATGCAACGGTTCAAACACAGCCAGCTGTAAAACTTTAAGAACAAGGTTAAGGCTACAAGGAGGAGCAACAGACTTAAAGACAGGCCTGATTTTGACCAAGGCCTGACAAAAAGATTGCACATCTGGCATATTCGACAAACGTTTATGGAGTAAAACTGATAAAGCAGAAATCTGACCCTTCAGGGTACTGACTGACAATCCCTTCTCCAGGCCTTCCTGAACAAAAGTTAAAATTCTAGGAATTCTAATTCTACTCCAAGAGTAGCCCTTGGATTCACACCATTAAAGATATTTACGCCATATCTTATGGTAAATCTTTCTAGTAACAAGCTTGCGAGCCTGAATCATGGTCTCAATGACCGACTCAGAAAAACCACGCTTAGACAGAATTAAGTGTTCAATCTCCAAGCAGTCAACTTCAGAGAAACGAGATTTGGAAGAAGGAAGGGACCCTGAATCAGGAGGTCCTTCCTCAGAGGTAGTCTCCAAGGTGGGAGAGATGACATCTTCACTAGTCTGCAAACCAGTGCAAGGCCACACAGGGGCTATTAGAATCACCAACGCCCTCTACTGTTTGTTTGCTCTCCTTCCACGAGTCATTGCTCGTATCAAACAGGAGAGGGCGTCGGTGATTCTAATAGCCCCTGTGTGGCCTCGCAGGATCTGGTTTGTAGACCTAGTGAAGATGTCATCTCTCCCACCTGTTTCCTCTGTTTGCTCTCCTTCCACGAGTCATTGCTCGTATCAGAGGAAACAGGTATGCCAACCTGAAAACCCAAGGAACCGTCAGAGCATCTATCAGAATGGCCTGCAGATCTCTTGACCTTGAACCGAAGGGTTCAAGATCTAACTCCGGCACCCCCAATTTGAGGACTAAGCTGGAAAACACCTCCGGATGGAGTTCCCACTCCCCGGGATGAAAAGTCTGTCTGCTCAGAAAATCCGCTTCCCAGTTGTCTACTCCTGGAATGTGGATGGCAGATAGATAGCAATTGTGAGTCTCTGCCCACTGAAGAATCCAAGTAACCTCCTTCATGGCTAAGGAACGCCGAGTTCCTCCCTGGTGATTGATGTAAGCCACAGAGGTTATGTTGTCTGACTGAAACCTGATAAACTGGGCTGAGGACAACTGAGGCCAAGCCAATAGAGCATTGTAAATCACCCTCAACGCCAAGATGTTGATGGGAAGAACAGTCTCTTCCCGAGTCCAAAGGCCCTGAGCTTTTAACGAGTTCCAGACTGCTCCCAAGCCCAGCAGGCTGGTGTCCGTGGTCACGATCACCTAGAAAGGTCTTCGAAAGCATTTGCGCTGAGACAGATGTTCCTAAAAAATTCACCATGGGAGAGAATCCCTTGACTACTGATCTAACTCTATTCTCTGAGATAGATCCGCATGGTCGGCATACATTTGTCTGAGCATGCACAACTGGAGAGCTCTCAAATGGAATCGAGCAAAAGGAATGATGTCCATGGAAGCCACTATCAGACTGATTACCTCCATATATTGAGTCACTGAAGGATGAGCAGTAGCCTGAAGAGAGAGGCAAGAGGAAATTATTTTGTTTTTCCTGACCTCTGTCAAAAATCGAGAATCTATTATGGTCCCTAAGAACACTACTCTTGTAGCAGGGGAAGGGAGCTTTTTTCCAGAGTCACATTCCATCCGTGGAAACGAAGAAAAGACAACAATATCTCTGTGTGAGATTTTGCTTGTTGAAAAGATGGCGCCTGAACCAATATATCATCCATGTAGGGTGCCACAAAAATTCCACGAGAACGGATCACTGCCAAAAAAGCCGCAAGAACCTTTGAAAAAAATTCTGGGAGCCGTGGCTAGACCAAATGAAAGGGCCACAAACTGGAAATGTTTGAGCAGAAAGGCAAATCTCAGGAATCTGTGATGGTCCCTGTGAATAGGAACATGAAGATATGCATCCTTTAGGTCTATGGTTGTCATGAACTGACCCTCTTGTACTAAAGGAAGAATGGAGCGTATAGTCTCCATTTTAAAGGATGGAACTTTGGGAAATTTGTTTAGACACTTCAAGTCTAGAATGGGACAGAAAGTTCCCTCTTTTTTGTGAACCATAAATAGGTTGGAGTAGAACCCAAGACCCTATTCCTGCACTGGAACTGGAACTATCACTCCCAGGGAGGAAAGATGTTGTATACATTTCAAGAACGCCTCTCTCTTTATCTGGTCTGCAGATAATCTTGAGAGAAGGAATCTGCCTCTGGGAGGAAAAGTGTTGAATTCCAATTTGTAACCCTGGGATACTATGTCCACAGTCCAGGGATCTGGGACATCTTGTATCCAGGATTGAGAGAACTGAAAAAGTCTTCCCCCCACCTGATCCGATCCCGGATTGGGGGCAAATCCTTCATGCTGATTTGGAATAAGCTGCAGGTTTCTTTGATTGTTTCCCCAAGACTGATTGGGTTTCCAAGAAGACTTGGATTGTTCCTGCTTGGAAGAAGAAGGGGAAGGCTTTCCTCTGAAGTTACGAAAGGAACAAAAATTACTCTAATGTCCTTTAGGCCTATTCTTCTTATCTTGAGGTAGAAAAGACCCTTTTCTACCCGTAATATCAAAGATCATTTCTGCCAAACCGGGTCCAAACCAGGTTTTGCTCTTGTAAGGAATCCCCAGAAGCTTGACTCTAGAGGAAACGTCCGCAGACCAGGATTTCAACCATAACGCCCTGCGGGCTAGGACAGCGAAACTAGAAGTTTTAGCCCCTAGTTTAACAACCTGTAAAATGGCATCTGCAATAAAGGAATTAGCCAACTTAATCCTATCCTGAATTTCATCCAAGGAAGTCTCTACTTGAAGAGACTCAGACAAGGCGTCGAACCAATAAGATGCTGCACTAGTCACGGTGGCAATACACACCACCAGTTGCCATTGGAGACCTTGATAAACATAAATCTTTTTTCAATTAAGCTTCCAACTTCTTGTCCATCTGATCCTTAAAAGAGCAGCTATCCTCAATAGGAATAGTGGTTCTTAGCCAGAGTGGAAATGGCCCCTTCAACTTTGGGTACAGTATACCAAGGGTCTTTAATGAAGTCCTCGACAGGAAAAATTTTCTTAGAAATGGGAGACGGGAAAAAGACACCCCTGGTTTCTCCCATTCCTGTGAGATAATCTCCCTAGCACGGTCTGGCACAGGAAAAACCTCAGAAGTGGAAGGTTCATCAAAGAAACTATCGGAGTCATCTAAAGTAGGTAAAACCTCCTTTAACAATACACAAAGGTGTTCAAGCTTAAATCTGAAGTATACCACCTTAGTCTCAGAAGAAGGAATTATACTGTCCGAATCTGAGATTTCACCCTCAGAAAGTCCCGATGTATCTTCCTCATCAAACTTATGAGAAAGGGCAACTTGGGAAGCAGAACTGAGGACAGTCACTTTACTTTTTGAATTTCTAGATTTCCTTTTGCGTTTTCCCTGTAATCTGGGAATGGCAGCTAATGCTGCAGATACCGCTGAAGATACCTGGGCAGCAATTTCTGCTTTTAAATAAACTCCACTAGGAGTTATAGAGGAACCGCAGGGCACTGCATGTGACACCATTGAGGCTTTGGACGTAGCAGGAGAAAGCTGAGGTATTATTTTATTTTTTTTTAAACTGACTTTATTTAGGAATTTGAGAAAAAAATACAATGTGGAAAACACAGCTCTTCAAAATATACAACAAGTTGTCAGTTAGTTTACAAAAACTATTTAATAAAAAGACATATACCCTCTACTGTTAAGAATCGGACATTGTTTTTAAGGGTGTCAAAAAAAGTAGGGGAATCGAGAAGAAGAGAATAAGGAAAAGAGAAGAAAAGGAAAGAAAGAGTAAGAAGAAGTTGCGTCCTAGCTACTCATTGTGTGTTAAGCGTATTTAAGTTGTAGAATTTTTTATTTTTTTTTACTTTAAAATTTTTATTTCAAACTCATCTTTCCATAACAAAAAGTAAAACAAAAGTGGTTACAGGTTGTTTGAGTCTAACAATTACAATCTCACTGTTTTGTATAAACTCCTGATTAGCATTTCCTTAAGACGAGTATTATAACTTAATTTGTGGAAAAACCAGCGAGACCTCCAGGCGTTACTTACTTTCGCTGTGAAAGATGATGAGTATTTGTTGAATCAGTGAACATATATTAACACAACAATCAACAAAAAGAAGCCCCTCTATCTTTGAGGGACAGTCGTCTGCCACACATCTCTCAGAGAACAAAGAAATTGACCTTGGATTTCACTTGTACTCCTCTATCAGGTATTGAATGTATAAAGGGGTGTTGGTCGGAAACTTAAGATGTGGAAGATGTTGTGCATTTTTCAGAGTGATAATGGTATGGGGGAGAATCTAATGAAATTTCTGTGATTCCCAATTAATTCAGCCAGTACCTCCGTCAAGGGGCACTAAGCAGGTTTTGGCTAGTGTATCTTCCCAAAGGAATCTGACCTCCGCGAGGAAATTTAGTTTATTTCTCTTCAGATAGCCATACTCCTCCATTGTCAGTATGTCTGTTACTTTTTCCGTCCATTTATGGAATGTTGGGGGGGTCTGGTTCCTCCAGTTTAGAGCTATTAACGCCTTGTTTCCTGTCATTCCTGTTTGTAGTAGTGCAAGCCTAAGTGCGCATGATAGTTTTGGTATGTCATTCAAAAGTGCAATATTGGGGGTTAGTGAGAAGTCATTTGTCAGTGCTTGTTGGTAGAATTTTTCTATCCCTACCCATAACTGTCTGAGTTTCCCACATTTCCACCACATGTGGAGATAGTTTCCTCTATCACTACATCCTCTTCAACATTTGTCGCCAGCGTTTGGGTATATGGAGTGTAACCTGGAAGGGGTAAGGTACCATCGCATAATAACCTTAAAGTTCAATTCTAATAACTCAGGTGACATTGAGGCTTTTTTTGTGTTTTTAAATATTCTTGCCCAGTCTTCCCTTGTCAAGTTATGTTCTAATTCCTCTTGCCACCTTCAGGCATATGTTGGTAGATTTAAAGCATGTTCTGCTTGTAAGAGTTTCTTTGAAATAGAAAGCGTGTGCCTAATGTCTTCTGTTTTGGAGCATAGGTTTTCGAAGGGCGTTAACTCCTGCAGAAAGTCCTGTTTATATGGGGAGGTGTGTATGAAGTGTGACAATTGTGAATGCTTTAACCAGCTGGAGTATCTGCCTTCTGCAATTGTTGTCTGGTTTTCTCTATTGTGTAACTTTCCATTATGTGTGAAACTCCTCAGCGGTGTAGAGTATCCCCACTCTGTTAGTCTTTGTTTTCCTTTATCAAGTCCCCCTACCAGTTCTGCGTTTATAGGAATTGGAAATAAGGGAGAGCATATCCCAAAGATATCTTTATTTCGTGTGATAATGCTATCCCAAGTATCAAAAGTGTATTTATGAATAGCCAAGTCTGAGCATTGGGGGGTCTGAGGTCATTGGGCACCCAGCACAATGCTCCCACTTCCGGGACCTTCAGTATATTGGAGTCTATAAAAACCCATGCCTTTGTGTCTCTGGATCTATGCCAATCTAGAATTGGTTGTAGGGTTATTGTGTCGTGATAGTCTGCTATGCATGGTAATCCTAATCCCCCGTGTTCTAGTGCTCTATACATGCTTTCTCTACCTACTCTGGGTCTGCTCTTTCCCCAAATAAAAGAATTGACATGTTTCTGTATTTGAAATATGTACCATTTAGGGATAGGAATAGGGAGAGCCTGAAAAAGATATAAGATTCTAGGTAAGGTCGTCATCTTGACACTCTGAGTGCGTCCCCACCACGTGATAGGTTTCGCTGCCCAAGTGCGTAAATCTTTTTGGATGTTGCTTCTGCATTCTTAAGGGGCATATATGTGCTATAGATTGGAACTCTTGTGGAGATAGGGATATGTTCATAATTTCTGACTTTTGTGTATTAATCAAAAAAACAGGAAATTTCCCCAAAATTTCAATTTCTCTAAGGGTTTCTGGTATAGAGTGTTGAGGTTCTGTAAGTGTAAACAACACGTCGTCTGCGTATAATGCTATTTTGAAATTATGTGGGCCAATACCAATGCCTTTAATCTCCTGATTTTGCCGGACATGTGCGGCCAAAACCTCCATGGAAAGAATTAACAGAATTGGGGACAGAGGGCACCCCTGTCTTGTCCCATTCTGAATGTTAAAGGGATTGGATAGCATGCTGTTCGCTTTTACTTTGGCGTTGGGATGAGTGTATAGATTAAATATGCGGGACATCATCTTTGGCCCAAACCCTAAAGCTGTTAAAGTTTCTTTTAGAAATGTCCAATTGATTCGATCAAATGCTTTTTCAGCATCGGTCGCCATAAGGATCGCCGGGATATCGTGATGTTTTGCATATGTCATTAATGTTAAGGCTCTAATGGTGTTATCCCTGGCTTCCTTTCCGGGGATAAACCCCACTTGGTCTGTGTGAATGAGGTGTTGCAATACTTTATTTATCCGATTAGCTAATATTTTTCCTTGGATCTTAATGTCCGAATTAAGCAGGGATATGGGTCTGTAACTACTTGTATCTATGGGGGGTTTGTTGGGTTTGGGGATAACCGAAATATGCGCTGTTAGCATTTCTCATGGGAGTTGGTTATTATCATCTAATGACTTAATATGTGTTTGAATGTTTTGTAGTATGTTTTCATGAAGCCGTCCGGACCAGGACTTTTGCCCGAAGGTAGTGATTTAATTGCGGATAATATTTACGCAATGGTTATAGGAGATTCCATTTCATCTTTTTTAATGGGTGGGATCTGAGGTAGGTTTGCTTTTTTAATGTATTCTTGCATTTGTTCCCAGTGTTTGGTGGTAATATTAGAGTTGAGGTTGTAGAGCCCAGCGTAATAGGAACCAAAGTGATTAGCTATTTGTCTACTATCTAGAATCTCTCGTCCTTCTGCTGTTACTAATTTGTGTATTTGCGTCTTAGTTTTTTGCATCTTTAGCATTTTGGCGAGCAGTGTTTCCGCTCTGTTCCCCTCATAAAAAATACATCTTTTTTAATCCTAAAGCCCTTCTATGTGCTTCTTTAGTCAGAATTTTATTTAGTTCCTTTCTAGCCTCAGTCAGGTGATTAAATGTTAATACCTCCTTTGGATTGTTTTTATGTTCCATTTCCAGCTGTCTCATTTTTGTAGTCAAAGAATCAATAGTGCTGTTGTATGATTTTCGCTTATGTGCTGTGTGTTTTTTACATTCTCCCCTCAGCACTGCCTTATGTGCCTCCCATTTAATGCCAGGGTCTATGTCTTGTGAGGTATTGATAGTAAAGTATTCTTGTAAGGATTTAGTCAGCGCTTCTAGTGTGGATGGGTATCTGAGTAGGGATTCGTCTATTCTCCATATGTATGGGGTAATTGGGTGGTTTGGCCACTGGAGGGTTATAAGTGCAGCTGAGTGATCCGAGGAAGGAGTCGGTAGTATGTCGGAATCCCTGACTATAGACAAATGATTTCTGTCTACAATTAGATAGTCAATGGACCACGGGTGTGAAAAGAAAGTATAGTTCCTTTGGTTGGGATGCTGTATATGCCACACATCAAGCATACCCAATTGTGTCAGGCAACTATATTCTGCATTAGGTGGTCTCGAATACGTCAATGGTCTACCTGTGGAAGTATCCAACGTTAAGTCTAGTACTACATTTAAGTCGCCTCCTAAAATTAAGGTCCCTTTTTTGCAATCTGTGACTAACTTTGATAATTGTTGATAGAATGTGTGTCTGTTGCTGTTTGGGGTGTATACATTAACCAAAGTCACTGGTCTATGGAATAATAATCCTATAAGGATCAATATTCGTTGTCCTTTGTCTGTCACTGTTTCATGTAAGCTAAATTTAATGTTTCTATGAAAAAGAATACCCACTCCATTTCTCTTTTTCGTGATGTGTGAATTGAAATGTTTGGTTGTGTTGATGACAGGAAGTGGGTTTCTTGTATGAAAATAATTGAGTTTTTATGTTTAGTGAAGCTCCTAAGGGCTACAGAGCGCTTCGTCGGTGAATTAAGTCCCTTCGTGTTTTGTGTTATTATTGTTATAGTTGGGTTAGCCATATCTGTGTATTGAGTGCTGGTTGTGTTTCTGCTTAATAATGCTAATTCTTACCCTGTACCGAAGGAACGGAGGGAGCACCTGGCCCTTATGTGGCAGCAAGATGAGAGAGAGTGGACGACAGCACAGAAGGGTCACCAGATGACTTGAGAGCTTGCTTTTCTCTGGAGAGCTGTGGCAGACAAACTTAAGAAACAAAACAAAATCAATAGTATTCTTAACAACATTACTTAACATATTAAACTTCCAATAACATTTAACAAAATGTGATTTCCCTGTATCTATCATACACTTTATATCAAGTAGTCCCCTATAATTAGCGGAAAGCCTAAGGGGCATATAATGGTAGGGTTTTGGTGAGAACAGGGGGGGGGGGGAATGGCAGTTAGTTTGCCTGAAGTCCTTCAATGGGCTACTCCTCCAGGGCGGGGAGGGGGGGGGGTAGAGAGGCACTTGCTAGGAGGGGATGATATATGTGACAAAAGCCTATTGTTAACTCTTTTAAGCAATACTATACCACTAGTGAGAGTCCATATATTTTCATTTGTGTGAGTCCTATGCAGTTCATGTGATTTCAGCATCTTTACTCGTTATAGACTGAGCGGCTACAGGGTTGCTCTTTCTTTTCTTGGATACTGTCACCCATTTTGGGACGTGGGTTGTTTGTTGCTCCATTTTCATCTTGATTATCTCGCAGCCTCTGTAGTGTAGATTGAGAAATCTCAAGCTGCCTGCAAAATTGCTCTAGGTCCTCAGAATCTCTGTATACATATGTTTTGTCTTCTTTGACCACTTTAATGGAAAATGGGACTCCCCATCTGTAGGGAATCCCCAAATCAGTCAAATGAAGAGTGAGGTATCGTGCTTCTTTCCGTTTTGCCAGAGTTATAGGGCTGAGGTCCGTATAGATTTGAAGATGGTCTTCGCCGAATGAGATAGGAGACTTTTTTCTTGCAGCCTGAAGTATCTTCTCTTTGTCTGTGAATTTATGACAACAGAGGATGATGTCTCGTGGTGGTGCTGTATCCGGGGGTCATGCTCTCAAGGCTCTATGAGCTCTTTCTATGATAATGTTGTCATTATTGCCTGGCTCTAGTAAAAACTTAAATAAATTCTGCAAATCTGAGGGTATCTGGACTGGAAGGATCTTTTCTGACAACCCTCTGATGCGGAGGTTCTGGCGACGACCTCTGTTATCCAGATCCTCCATTTGTGTTTGCAGCTGTACAATAGTGGTATTCTGTTGTTGCAGGGTTAAAGTCATGGTGTCAGTAGTTGTATTTGATTACTCTGCTTGTTCTTCTAATTGTAGGACTCTATGTCCTAAGGCATTGATGTCCCGCTTGACCTCTGCTAAACCATCCTTGATTGCCTTGTGAACTTGCATCATATATGTGGTCAAGTCATTCTTAGTAGGAAGGGAGCTGAGATCAGCTCTCGTTATTGGTGTGGTGTACCCTTCTAAGTACTGCGGTTCTTGCAGCGGAATATCTGCGAAGATTGCAGGAGATGACTCTGTTTCCCCTATGGTATCAGCCAGCTTAAAAAAAGCATTGAGTTTCCCTGCACTTGGGGTTGCTGGTTTTTGCTTGTCTGCTTTATTTCTATTTCCCGAGGCCATTTTAGGATTTGCTTAATTACTTTGCAATAATTATGAAAGATAACCTTGCTTTGTTTTTGTTCTCAGAGGGTGCGTTGTTATCAAGTGAGGTTATAAAGACAGTGAGCCACTTTGTTATATTTAAATGCGATATAGGCCAGCAGTTTGTAATGTACAAAGTCTGTAATATTAGGCTGCCTCTGCGATGAGTGTGTTTAAAGTGACTCACCCTGCTTAGCTTCGTTCCAATGTGCTAGTGGCGCACAATGATCAATTTCACTGTAATGGTGGATCATCCTACACTTGTAGTTACCACTCTCTAGCTTCACAGGCCTTGTGTTTTTTAGTGACTGAGGGTGTCGCCTTGCATGTACATTCCGATCGTGCTCTGTTATTGCCCAAGCCACCGCAATGTTCAGCTCTTTCGTGGCGGTGCTACGTAGTGTGGATATGGCTTTTCTGCTGTCATCTAGGCCTCATACACTGCTTCCGGGAAAGCGCTGCCTCCGTTTGTTGTTTTTAGGATTCGTTCTGATTATGAGCCTCTCTACGTGTTTAGGGTTTATTGATATGTTTCGTGAAGATTATCCCCCGGATAATTCGCCCATCAGCTAGGTCAAAAACAGAGATCTAAAAACTTGCGACCATGCTCTTCTCTGGGCGGCTCTGCCCCTCTGTAGAATTTTTTTTTACCTCACCGGGTTGTCTATGTAGTTTAAACCAACCGTATGTGTGAATGTTTGCCTCTAGTGTTTATTATTATTTCATAGCTCGTGAAACCATAGGGTTGGGAAATGTTATATGTTTCGTGGATTATGTCGAAATCTCTGGGTTGTGAGTGTTGCGTTTGAGGTAAGTTTCCCAGGTGTCTACCATATCTGCGTAGATATCCATTTTGGTATTTTTCATATAGCTATATTCTTCTAGTTCTAAAAATTCAGTAACCCGGCGTATCCACATGTGTTTATTTGGGGTCTCTCTACTATTCCAGTTCTTGGCTATTAAGTATTTAATGCTGTTTGTCATTACGTAAAATAATTTAACATGAGGTTTATGTTTAATCTTGGGGGGCTTGTTTAAGAGCCATATTAATGGGTCTAGGGGGAAGAGGGTGCCTAGTATAGTTTCTATTTCTGCAATGATCTGTCTCCAAAAGGTTTGGAGTGAGATGCACCACCACCACATGTGGGCCATGTTACTACCTCCATGTCCAAACCTCCAGCATTGATCAGTTTTGGTAGGGTGGAGGCGATGGAGTCTCCTGGGAGTTAGGTACCACCTGTGTAGAAGCTTTAGGTTAATTTCTGTTAAGGACAAGGATATGGAGGTTTTCGTTCTGTTTTGAAAGATGGATGCACAAGTCTGAGGTAGGATGATTATTCCTAAATCTTCTTCCCATCTTTCTATATATGAAGGTATGTACCCGGGAGAATTAGTGGTTAGAATTTTGTAGACTAATGAAAGGGTGTGAGTTATTGGCGGTTGACGGACACATATGTTCGAAATTTGTCAGTGGTCTGACCGTATTCCTACTGTGTACATGTTGAGTGACGTAGTGGTGTGTTCTGTGGTAGGCGAACCAACTTCTGAAACATGTGAGACCCTTTTCGATAAGTGCTGATTGCAGTAGTATCTTTTCACAAGAGGTGATCATGTGTATTGTAATATCTCGTATGGATCTGACTGGTACATCTGAGATAGCTTTAGGGTCTAAAGAAAATTGCTCGTTTTCCAGAAGTAATGTTAAGGGGGATGGTTTAGATGTTAAGTTAGTATTTCTGGACACGACCAACTCCCACATGTTGTATGTTTCGTCTATAAAAGGTGAGGTATATGTCAAAGTAGTCGTCGGTTTCCCCAAACTCCAACAGAGTCTCCTTAAGTGCAGTGAATCGGCTAAGGAGTGTTCTAATTGTACCCAGCGTTTATGACTAAAATGGATATGCCAGTCAACTACATGCTGCAGAAAAATGGCCTGTCTATATAAAGTTATATTGGGTAATCCAAGCCCCCCCCCTTGGGTTTTAGGGGTTTGCATCACTTTGCTGTTAATCCTAGAGGATTCCTGTGCCACACAAAATCGCTGAATGCCTTCTGTATACATGGTAAAAAAATGTGGGTAAAGGTATCGGTAGGGCTTGCATAATATATAATAAGCTGTGAAAAACGTTTATTTTGAGGACGTTAATCCTACCCATACATGACAATTTTTTGGAAAGCCAAGAGGAAAGGTCCCTGATAATGGTTTTCTTGATCAGTTCGTAGTTTCTAATGTATGTTTCTTCTATTGGTTAGTCCCTAGGTAGTGGAGGGAGTGGGGACACCAGGTAAAAGGGGTCAAATGTTGAACCTTATGTAGGATGTGTTCATCCAGATTTATGTTTTATACTTCAGATTTAGATGTGTTGATTTTAAAGTTTGAGAGCGTGTGGAATATTTTGAATTCTTGTAAATATGGGGGGATTGAGGTTTCTGGTTCAGTTAGGGTGAAGAGTATGTCATCTGCAAAGAGGGACATTACATATTTTTGTGATCCAACTTGGAAGCCTTTTATAGATGGGTTATGCCGAATTTTGGTCGCTATGGTTTCTATGAAGCATGTGAACAAGCTGAGGTATTATTTTAACAGCATCATCCTGAGAGACATTAGGCTAAAAACTGTTACCTTTATTTTGCAAGGTTATCTTGACACATGAAGAACAAAATTACATAGAAGCTGCAATTTGTGCATCTAAACATAATAAGCATGAATTCATGAGAGCAGGCTCTTGCTCCATATAAGACATGCTGTGAAACAGTAAATAAACTTGTACAGATAAGTTTCAAAGATTTTAATATTCAATTAAAATAAACTAAGGAAAAAATACACTTTAAATTTTATCCCAAATTAGGATCAATGCCCAGCTAAAATTATGTGAGAAAAGTTAAGAAAAAAACATATAATAAACATCAAATAAACTTCTAAAATACCCCTCAGGCAACCCCACACCTCAATTACTAAGGTGCCTTACCGCTACCAATTAAGACCGGATCACCCAGAAATGGAGAAAAACAACTTTTTCCTCAGAAACGTTATGAAGTAAAGCCGGTCATGTGACCGCAACTGCTGAGCTCAAATTACTGCTGTGACACAGAGAGGCACTAAAAAAATAAAAACTTATAAAAACATTTTACCCTTTCTTTTTAAAAGATTTTAAATGTTAGTCTTACACATGCTACAGTGCCTGCTTCATGCCCCAGTGTAACCCTTACAACAGGATTATCTATGTCCCAATAAAAAGCAGTGTCTTTTAATTTATTAACTGGACTGAAAGAAAAAGCACTTACTTTCTCCTCTGTCCGGCATGTAGACCGTTACAAGGTTTGAGAAGACACAGTTCTTCACAGAGACCTTTGAAAATGAAAGAACAGAGTTCCTAACTGCTTTAAAGCCACCACTACCCGACTGCAAGGAATGACGTGGAATACGGCTATACCCCAAAACTTGCTTGTAGATTAAATCAACATTTTTCTTCAGACACCTAAACTTCACCTCCTCCATGCACCGAAGGCAAAGAGAATGACTAGGGGTTGTGGGTAAGGGAGTGATACTTAGCAATTTAACTGTGATGCTCTTTGGCCAAGAGTGATATCATCAACAGTAATTACTCAAGCCGTGGACTCACCATATCTTAGGAAAGAAATCCAGAGACTGTTGGCAACTATGAATATGTTTCAGATCATAAATATTTATGGATTATCTTGATTGCACAGTCTCCTTCAGGTCATACCACAGCATCTCAATTAAGTTCAAGTCAGGAATCTGACTTGCCCATTCCAAAACACTATTCTTTTTCAGCCATTCTTTAGCTGATTTACTTGTGTGCTTTGGGTCATTGCCTTGTTGCATCACCCAACATCTCTTTAGCATGAGGTCAGGACTACTGCCCTGACATTCTTCAGTAAAAATTAACCATTTCCAGCTTAAAGTGAATGTAAATGTACTTAGCACAGCAATGACGAAACCGGCTTCCTCCAATCCCGGCATGGCCTCAGGAAATGTTTGCTCTGGGGGGGGGGAGCCATGATAGGAGGAAGCCGGATTAGTCATTTCTGACGTACAGGGGAGCTGCAGGCGGGGGGATCGCTGGTCCGGCTAGGAAGAAGAAAAAGGTAAGTATTTTAACAAAACCACTGCAATGTAAACTTTCATGAATGAAAGTGCCCCTGTTTTAATAGTATTTTTAAAAACCGTGAACTCATTCATGAAAATTTACATTTACTTTAATGCATGTCCATAGTCCATCTTTTAAGGTCCTGTGAAAATTGTTGGGTTTGAGGCATTGGCTCACATTAACCATTAATTCTTGAGAAAAACAGATTGATCAGAAACCAAGCTTTGTGTGCCTTTATTTAAAGGCACACTTCCAATTTCATATCCTCAATTAAAAATTGAAACCTAACTACAAATAGCTTTTTGAAAAGTTGTCAACACAGAGTTTCACTAAGTTTTTTCCAGCCTGCACTGTGAATGATTACTCAATGTCTTCAATAAAAAGTACAATTGATTGTGTGTTATGTGTCTAGTAAGATTGCCTTTGTCTATAATTGTGACTTAAATTAGCCCCTTCATGCTGCGTAATTAAATCACGCAATCATCTATATGATAACGTGATTTCAAAGCCGAGATCGGATCATGGGGAACTGCCTACAATCCTAGGCACGCCCCCAGTCAGATTTTCCATTTACTTAAAGGAGGAGGATGCAGGACACCATATAAGGTAGGGCATGCCATGCCGTTCTAACGGTGTTAAAGCCCAGTGATGTTAGAATGGCATAGAACATCCTAATGGCATAAAACTGTTAAGATCAGACCCAATTCAATGAGTAATCAATGCAGGAATCCGATTAATTAAAAGAGGTTCACAAACATTTTCTTGGAACTGTAGCTATTTATTTGCTTTATATACTTAAAAGGATACTGAACCATTTTTTTCTTTCATGATTCAGATAGAACATGCAATTTTAAACAACTTTCTAATTTACTCCTATAATAAAATTCTTTGTTCTCTTGGTATCTTTATTTGATAAAGCATGAATCTAAGCTTAGAAGCCAGCCCATCTTTGGTTCAGTACCTGGGTAGCTTTGTGCTGATTGGTGGCTTAATGTAACCAGCAAGCACTATCCAGGGTGCTGAACCAAAAATGGGCTGGCTCCTAAGCTTACATTCCTGCTTTTTTAAATAAAGATACCAAGAGAACGAAGAAAATTTGATAATAGGAGTAAATTAGTCAGTTGCTTATTATTGCATGCTCTATTTGAATCATGAAAGAAGGTTTTTTTTTTTTTTATAAGACACCGGTGTCTAGTTTTATAGCGATACACAATTGTTTTTAAAAGAAATATTAATAAAACTGTATATACTTTTTGAATCAACTTTGTTTTGCGCTCATTTTTCCAAGAGGAATATATAGATTCAGGTGTGTTTAATGACCTGCAACTTTTAAAAATTAAAAATTAGATATATATTTAATTGGGAATAGCAAGCCAAATTGCGCCACCTTATATCACAATTTGCATAAATAAAAAAAAAAAAAGAAGAAGAATTGCCTGGTATTTCGGGGCTGGACTGTACTGTGAAGTCAGGATCAGACTGATATGCTTCGGGAAAGTTTTTCTCTGTGAAAGGCACATGTTGAGCAAAAAGAGGCTGCTTCTTGGGTGGTAACTAGCCATAGAACAAGCTATTATGCTATTGTTCGTTTCCAGGTTGAGCGCTTCTCTCTTTTTATTTATGCAAATTATGACATTTTGGGAAGTCTCCCTAAGTGTGATGCGGGAATCCAGACGTGGACCCGTTGCTCAGTGTGCCTAGAGGGATATGGCTGCACCTCACTGACGAGGCCCACAATAGGCCGAAACGTACGTCTGGGGTTTTGCCGTTTCTCTCGTTCAGAGAAGAATTGCCTGGTATTTCGGGGCTGGACTGTACTGTGAAGTCAGGATCAGACTGATATGCTTCGGGAAAGTTTTTCTCTGTGAAAGGCACATGTTGAGCAAAAAGAGGCTGCTTCTTGGGTGGTAACTAGCCATAGAACAAGCTATTATGCTATTGTTCGTTTCCAGGTTGAGCGCTTCTCTCTTTTTATTTATGCAAATTATGACATTTTGGGAAGTCTCCCTAAGTGTGATGCGGGAATCCAGACGTGGACCCGTTGCTCAGTGTGCCTAGAGGGATATGGCTGCACCTCACTGACGAGGCCCACAATAGGCCGAAACGTACGTCTGGGGTTTTGCCGTTTCTCTCGTTCAGAGAAGAATTGCCTGGTATTTTGGGGCTGGACTGTACTGTGAAGTCAGGATCAGACTGATATGCTTCGGGAACGTTTTTCTCTGTGAAAGGCACATGTTGAGCAAAAAGAGGCTGCTTCTTGGGTGGTAACTAGCCATAGAACAAGCTATTATGCTATTGTTCGTTTCCAGGTTGAGCGCTTCTCTCTTTTTATTTATATCACAATTTGTCTGGGGATCTCTGACAGCACAAGGGGATTGGTAACCTCAAGAGGCAAGGTTACCAGTCAATATTTTAGAACTCTGTGCTATTTTCAGAGCTCTTCAGGCGTGGCTTCTATTGAAGAGAGAACTTTACATTCGTTTTCAAACAGACAATATCACAACAGTGGCATATGTCAATCATCAAGGAGGGACTCAGAGTCCTTTAGCAATTAAAGAAGTATCTTGGATCCAACTCTTGTCAAATATCTGCGATTCATATCCCTGGTGTAGACAATTGGGAAGCGTATTATCTCAGCCGTCAGACTTTACATGGGGGAGTGGTCTCTCCATCCAGATGTGTTTTTTCATCTTGTACAGATGTGGGGTCTTCCAGAAATAGATCTGATGGCCTCTCATCTAAACAAGAAGCTTCCCAGATACCTTTCCAGCTCCAGGGATCCTTCAGCGGAGATGGTGGATGCCTTGGCAGTTCCTTGGTTTTACCAACCTGCTTATATTTTTCCGCCTCTGGTTTTACCAACCTGCTTATATTTTTTCGCCTCATGTTCTTCTTCCAAGGGTGATCTCCAAGATCATAATGGAACAATCTTGTGTGTTTCTGATAGTACCAGCATGGCCTCACAGGTTATGATATGCAGATCTTGTTCAGATGTCCAGTTGCCAACCTTCGCCACTTCCTTTAAGGCCAGACCTTCTGTCTCGAGGGCCGTTTTTCCATCAGGATCTCAAATCTCTAAATTTGAAGGCATGGAAATTGAACGCTTAGTGCTTAGTCATAGAGGTTTCTCTGACTCAGTGATTAGCACTATGATACAGACTCGTAAGTTGTTTCAAGGAAAACTTATTATCGGGTTTGGAAAACCTATATTTCATGGTGTTCCACTAATAATTATTCCTGGCATTCTTCTAGAATTCTTAGGATTTTACAGTTTCTTCAGGATGGTTTGGATATGGGTTTGTCTGCAAAGACTTTGAAAGGACAAATTTCTACCCTTTCTGTCCTATTTCAAAGAAAGATTGCTAAACTTCCTGACAATCACTGTTTTATTCAGACTTTGATTCGTATAAAACCTGTTAAATCTATTTATCCTCCTTGAAGTCTCAATTTGGTTTTAAAGATTTTGCAGGCTACTCCTTTTGAGCCTATTCATTCTTTGGATATTAGAACTACTATTTTGGAAAGTGTTATTTTTTTTGGCTCTCTCTTCTGCTAGAAGAGGTTTCCGAATTGTCTGCTCTCTCTTGTGAGTCTCCTTATCTGATTTCCCATCAAAATAAAGCTGTTTTGCGGACTTCATTTAAATTTTTACTTAAAGTTGTGAATTCTAACATCATCAATAGGGAAATTGTTGTTCCTTCCTTATGTCCTAATCCTAAGAATACTCTTGAAATGCCTTTATATTCTTTGGATGTGGTAAGAGCTTTGAAATATTATGTTGAGGCTACAAAATATTTCAGAAAGACTTCAAGTCTAGGTTATTGTTTTTGGTTCCAGGAAAGATCGGAAAGGCTCTGCCATTTCTTTGGCATCTTGTTTGAAACTTTTGATTCACAAAGCTTATTTGGAAGCGAAGCAGTCTCCGCCTCAGAGAATTACAGCTCATTCTACTAGATCAGCTGCCACTTCTTGGGATTTTAAGAATGACGCTTCTGTTGATCAAATTTGCAAAGCAGAAACTTTGTCTTCTTTGCATACTTTTACTAAATTTTACCATTTTGATGCGTTTGCTTCCTCTAAAGCAGCCTTTGGTAGAAAGGTTCTTCACGCAGTTGTCTGTTTGATTTTAATGCTTTTTTGAATTTTTTTTTAAAGAAAACATAATTTCTCAGCAGATTTAGCGGTTATTTTATTCCTCCCTCTCTAGTGACTCATGGTTTTCCACATCTTGGGTATTATATCCCATACATCACTAGCTCATGGACTCTTGCCACTTACATGAAAGAAAACATCATTTATGTAAGAACTTACCACCCTATTTTTGTGGTTATTATTTTTTTGTATAAAGCACTTTATTTTTTCCATTTCCTTTTTGTATGCTTTTTACACCACACTTCTTGGGTACACGTTAAACTAAGGTATGAGTGAGGTGGGAGGTGCATTTATAGGCATTTTGAGGTTTGGGTAATTTTGCCCCCTCCTGGTAGGAATGTATATCCCATACATCACTAGCTCATGGACTCTTGCCACTATGAAAGAAATTAATTTATCAGGTAAGTTCTTACATAAATTATGTTTTTATCAAATTTGCATTGTTCCTATGATATTCTTTGTTAAAGAGAAAGATGGCAGCATTATTTCCTGCCATGTAGTGCTGCAGAAACCTAATGATCTTGCAAATGGATAACATTCATGCAAAACTGCTGCCATACAGTGCACCAGAAATGGGCTTGCTTCTAAGCATACGTCCCTGCTTTTCAACAAAACAGAACAAGAAAAAAAAGAATTACATTAGAAAGTTGTTTAAAATTTGATGCTCTATCTGAATCATGAAAGAATTTTTGAATTTCTTATCCCTTTAAGTTTAATGTTGACCTTACTTTCCATTTTATTTTTTTTAAATACTTGGTCTGCTTAGAAAAGGAGGTATGATTTGTGCAGGTATCTTGCAAAAAAAAGAAAATTTATGCTTACCTGATAAATGTATTTCTTTTTTGACACGATGAGTCCACAGATCATCTAATTACTACTGGGAATACCACTCCTGCCCTACAGGAGGCGGCAAAGAGCAGCACAACAAAGCTGTTAAATATCACCTCCCTTCCCTCCCAACCCAATCATTCGACCGCAGTAAAGGAGAGAAAGGAAGTAACAAGGTGCAGAGGTGTCTGAAGTTTATAATAACCAACAACCTGTCTATCAAAAACAGGGCAAGCCGTGGACTCATTGTGTCAAAAAAGAAATAAATTTATCAGGTAAGCATAAATTTTCTTTTCTTTTTAATGACACAATGAGTCCATGGATCATCTAATTACTACTGGGAATCAATACCCAAGCTAGAGTACACATATGATACGGGAGGGACAAGACAGGGAACCTAAACTGCTTGGGAAAAAAAAAAAAAAAAAAAAAAAAACTTTAAGGCACGAACCACATCCAAATTGTGTAGAAGTCTTTCCTTCTGAGAGATAGGTGTCACAGATACCGGGCTGCAAGGGCTAAACCCCTACAACATCACCCCTGTTGATTCTCAGTGGTTTTGGGCTCCACAGAGCAACCACAATCTCTGGAATATGTTTGTTGGCTTGTATTTGTGTTCTAAACTTGTTAAAAGAAGAGTTGGTCTATGACCGGGAAAACCCTCCTAGGCTGGCCGGGCTCCTGGAACTTCCGGTCAGCCGCCTCACAACGGACACCCGCCTAACCCCTCTCAGGCTGGCCGGGCTTCTGAAACTCCCAGTCGGCCACAGGACAGCAGGACACCGGCTAACTTTACCCCTGGTTGCTCCAGCAGCCCTTTGTCCCAGAGCTCTGCTCTTTTGGGGATTGGTAGCCCCTAGGGAGGACAAGAGCTGGGGAATTATCGAAGGGGAGCACCTTTGGGAACCGGGGGTTTAAGACACCCCTAACCCCATAACTTCAACGGACTGTAACTCCGGTCCCCAGTAACGAATCATGCTGGTGCCGGTCGGTCTAGAGGGGCGGGAAAATTGTGGGATTGTCCAGATGAGCTGTGTGTATAAAAGGAGTGTATGTTTTACAATAGAGTTTCTGTTTCACCTGAATGCTAGTATGTCTAGTTATTTGGGTGGGTTCCAGCTAAAATCACTTTCCTGGGCTACATAGCAGACTGTTCCAGGCTGAGGAAGGACCCTCTGGCAGAGCTACCTAGTCTGGATAGCCGGAGTCTGCCACAGGGTGGGAGCCGGAGTCTGCCACAGGGTGGGACCCTGAGTACTGGTGCTGTCGGGCATCAGGGGTGGCTACAGGCTGTGGTCACTTGCCAGCTACATAGTTGCAGTCGGCAGGGAGGAAGCAGGACCCGTTTGGCAGAGCTACCCAGTCAGGGTAGCCGGGGTATCCGTCACAGTAGGATTAGGACACAATGAAGGAACAACAATCTCCTGATTAATGTTCCAATCAGAAACTACTTTAGGAAGGAGCAGGAATCCCAATTTAGTACGTAAAACGACCTTATCTGAATGAAAAATAAGGTAAGGGGACTCATACTGTAATGCCAAGAGCTCTGACATTCTATAATGCCAAGAGCTCTGACATTCTATAAGCAGAAGAAATAGCAACAAAAAATAAAACTTTCCAAGATAACAACTTAATATCTAAGGAATGCATAGGCTCAAACTGAGCCCCTTGAAGAACTTTGAGAACTAAATTCAGACTCCATGGAGGAGTAACTGGTTTGAACACAGGCCTGATCCTTACCAAAGCCTGACAAAAAGATTGTACATCTGGAACATCTGCCAGACATTTGTGTAACAAAATAGATAAGGCAGAAATTTGTCCCTTTAGGGAACTTGTCGATAATCCTTTCTTCAAACCCTCTTGGAGAAAAGATAAAATTTTAGGAATCCTAACTCTACTCCAGGAGTAGCCCTTGGATTCACACCAATAAATATATTTATGCCATATCTTATGGTAAATCCTTCTAGTTACAGGCTTACGAGTCTGAATCATAGTCTCTATGACCGAATCTGAAAAGTCCTGTTTGGAAAAAAATTAACCGTTTCATTTCCAAGCAGTGAGCTTCAGAGAAACTAGATTTGGGTGAAGGAAGGGCCCTTGAATTAGAAGGGCCTTCCTCAACAGAAGTCTCCAAGTTGGCAGAGATGACATGTCCACCAGATCTGCATAACAAATCCTGCGAGGCGAAGCTGGAGCACTGAGGATCACCGAGGCCCTCTCCTGCTTGATTCGAGCAATGACCCGAGGAAGAAGAGCAAACGGAGGAAATAGGTATGCTAGCCTGAAGGTCCAAGGTACCGCCAGGGCGTCTATTAGTATCGCTTGAGGGTCCCTGGACCTCGACCCATACCTCGGAAGCTTGGCATTCTGCCGAGATGCCATGAGATATAATTCCAGCTGATCCCATTTGAGAATCAGACTGGAAAACTCCTCCTGATGGAGTTCCCACTCCCCCGGAAGAAAGGTCTGTCTGCTCAGGAAAACAAAATGTATGCTTACTTGATAAATGTATTTATTTTTTGACACAATGAGTCCACGGATCATCTTAATTACTAATGGGATATTCACCACCTGGTCAGCAGGAGGCGGCAAAGCTGTTAAATAGCTCCTCCCACTCCAGTTGGACTGAAGTTAAGGACAGAAAGGAAAAACCAAGGTGCAGAGGTGACTGAAGTGTATAACAACCAACAACCTGTCTCACAAAAACAGGGCGGGCCGTGGACTCATCGTGTCAAAAAAGAAATACATTTATCAGGAAAGCATACATTTTGTTTTCTTTTTAATGACACGATGAGTCCACGGATCATCTTGATTACTAATGGGATTCAATACCTAAGCTAGAGTACACAGATATGCCAGATATGGGAGGGACAAGACAGGGAACCTAAACGGAAGGCACCACTGCTTGAAAAAAACGGATCCCCCCCACCCACCTTTCTCCCAAAAACGGCCTCAGCCTAACAAAAGTGTCAAATTTATAGAACTCTGAAAAAGTGTGAAAAGAGGACCAAATTGCATCCTTGCAAATCTATTCCACAGAAGCTTCATTCTTGAATGCCCATGAGGAAGCAACGGCCCTCGTGGAATGAGCCGCAATCTTCTCAGGAGGCTGCTGACCAGCAGTCTCAAATGCAAAAACAAAAGACAGGCGAAAAAACCTTAGTCGCCAGTAGGTAAAACCTTAAAGCATGGACCACAACCAAGTTGTGCAGAAACCGTTCCTTCTGAGAAATCTGATTAGGACACAGGAAGGAACAATATTATCCTGGTTGATTCAAAGGTGGATTTGAATCCTGGACCTTCTGCTTGCAAGGTCAGTGAGCTAGCCACCCTAATTTAGTACTTAAAACGACCTTATCAGAATAAAAATAAGGTAATAAGACTTATACTGCAATGCCGAGAGCTCTGACACTCTGCGAGCAGAGGAAAAAGCAACAAGGAATAAAACTTTCCCAGATAACAGGTTCAAACGGAGCCCCTTGAGAATTTCAAAAACTAAATTCAAACTCCATGAAGAAGTAACTGGTCTGAACACAGGTCTGATCCTGAATAAGGCCTGACCAAACGAATGTACGTCTGGGATGACCTCCAGATGAATCTGAAACCAAATAGACAAGACCGCTATGTCCTTCAGAAAATTCTAGGAATCCGATCCCTACTCCTTTTTAAGAGTAGTCTTAGAATTTGCACTAGAATAAAAATTTATGCCATAACATATGAGTACATTTTTCCTAGACACAGGCTTACGAGCCTGATTCATGGACTCAATGACCAATTTCTAATCCAAGCTGGTATAAAATAAAGCTTCCACTAAATAGCTTCAGGGAAAATATTTCCGGGGGAAAAAAAAAGGAACCGTGATGTAAAAGGTCCTTCCTCCATGGACACTCCCAGGTGGAAGATGAGACATGTCCTCCAGGACAGTATACCAATACTGTGGACCACGCCGGTGAAATGAAGATCACCGACGCCCTCTCCTGTTTAGTTCGAGCCACGACTCCAGGAGAAAAATCAAAAGGAGGAATTAAATATACCATATTGAAATTCCAAGGCAATGTCAAAGCGTCTATTAGAACAACCTGAGGGATCATTGACCTCAATCCGAACCTCAGGAACTAGACATTCTGTTGAAAAATAATGAAATTCAAATGCAACTGACCCTCTGAGATTCAGGCTGGAAAGGTACTCCTGCCGGAGCTCCCCCTCCCCTGGGAAAAAAGTCTGCCCACTTATGAAGGCCGCCCTTTCTGGGAAATGGGTCGTCGACAGACAGTAATTGGGGGTCTCAACCCACTGAACTATCTTGGCTATCTCCGTCATAGCCCAGAAAACTTCAAGCTCCCCACAGATGAAGTAAAATTTAACTTAAACCTGATAAACCCGGCCGAAACTAACTGAGGCCAGGTTAGAAGAGGATTGAAAGATTACTCTTGATCCTTAAAAAGTGATTATTGGAAGAATAAACTCCACTCAAGTCCATGTTTCCTGCTCTTAGAGAGCCCCAAACAGTTCCCCAGCCCAAAGGCTGACTGACTGTCTGTTGTCACATTCACCCAGAGAACTTTGAAAGCAGGTTCTCTGGAAGCAAAGCTCCAGAGACAACCTAAGTATTCTTAACAACAAAGAACTGAGGTAGAACGGCCAACTGAAAGTTCACTGCCACTACCATTCTCAATCACCTCCCAGCACAAAGTCACTGACTGATATGCTAGTCAAGAATCGAAAAATTCCTGGATTCCTGACAACTGTCAACTTTATTGATGAGGAGACTAATATAGTTCTCCAAGCAAACTACCCTTGTAGTTAGAACTAACACTTTTCCAAAGTAACCTTCCATACAGAAACCGCAGGAAAATTCACATAAATCCTGCTAATTGAAAGGAAAGCGCCAGAATTAGAATGTTGACACTGTAATGATCCGCAATCGGAGCACCACCCACAGAAATCTCAGAACCCTGAGAAAAATCCAAAAACTGTGGCCAGACCAGAAAAGGTCACGAGTTGGAAAGTTTGTAGGAAATCTTGCCTTTGATTCAATAGCAGGCTTCTTGGATTGTTTTCCTTATTCCAAGACTGATTGGGTCCTCCAAGACTATTCCTGCTTGGAGGCGGAAGAGAAAGAATTTCCCTCAAAATTTCGAAAGGAACGAAAAACATAATTTATGTAAGAACTTACCTGATAAATTCATTTCTTTCATATTAGCAAGAGTCCATGAGCTAGTGACGTATGGGATATACATTCCTACCAGGAGGGGCAAAGTTTCCCAAACCTTAAAATGCCTATAAATACACCCCTCACCACACCCACAATTCAGTTTAACGAATAGCCAAGAAGTGGGGTGATAAGAAAAAAGTGCGAAAGCATATAAAATAAGGAATTGGAATAATTGTGCTTTATACAAAAAAATCATAACCACCACAAAAAAGGGCGGGCCTCATGGACTCTTGCTAATATGAAAGAAATTAATTTATCAGGTAAGTTCTTACATAAATTATGTTTTCTTTCATGTAATTAGCAAGAGTCCATGAGCTAGTGACGTATGGGATAATGACTACCCAAGATGTGGATCTTTCCACACAAGAGTCACTAGAGAGGGAGGGATAAAATAAAGACAGCCAATTCCTGCTGAAAATAATCCACACCCAAAATAAAGTTTAATGAAAAACATAAGCAGAAGATTCAAACTGAAACCACTGCCAGAAGTACTTTTCTACCAAAAACTGCTTCAGAAGAAGAAAATACATCAAAATGGTAGAATTTTGTAAAAGTATGCAAAGAGGACCAAGTTGCTGCTTTGCAAATCTGATCAATCGAAGCTTCATTCCTAAACGCCCAGGAAGTAGAAACTGAACTAGTAGAATGAACTGTAATCCTTAGAGGCGGAGTTTTACCCGACTCGACATAAGCATGATGAAATAAAGATTTCAACCAAGATGCCAAAGAAATGGCAGAAGCTTTCTGGCCTTTTCTAGAACCGGAAAAGATAACAAATAAACTAGAAGTCTTACGGAAAGACTTAGTAGCTTCAACATAATATTTCAAAGCTCTAACAACATCCAAAGAATGCAACGATCTCTCCCTAGAATTCTTAGGATTAGGACATAATGAAGGAACCACAATTTCTCTACTAATGTTGTTGGAATTCACAACTTTAGGTAAAAAATCAAAAGAAGTTCGCAACACCGCCTTATCCTGATGAAAAATCAGAAAAGGAGACTCACAAGAAAGAGCAGATAATTCAGAAACTCTTCTGGCAGAAGAGATTGCCAAAAGGAACAAAACTTTCCAAGAAAGTAATTTAATGTCCAATGAATGCATAGGTTCAAACGGAGGAGCTTGAAGAGCCCCCAGAACCAAATTCAAACTCCAAAGAGGAGAAATTGACTTAATGACAGGTTTTATAGGAACCAAAGCTTGTACAAAACAATGAATATCAGGAAGAATAGCAATCTTTCTATGAAAAAGAACAGAAAGAGCAGAGATTTGACCTTTCAAGGAACTTGCGGACAAACCCTTATCTAAACCATCCTGAAGAAACTCTAAAATTCTCGGTATTCTAAAAGAATGCCAAAAAATGATGAGAAAGACACCAAGAAATATAAGTCTTCCAGACTCTATAATATATCTCTCTAGATACAGATTTACGCGCCTGTAACATAGTATTAATCACAGAGTCAGAGAAACCTCTTTGACCAAGAATCAAGCGTTCAATCTCCATACCTTTAAATTTAAGGATTTCAGATCCTGATGGAAAAAAGGACCTTGCGACAGAAGGTCTGGTCTTAACGGAAGAGTCCACGGTTGGCAAGAGGCCATCCGGACCAGATCCGCATACCAAAACCTGTGAGGCCATGCCGGAGCTACCAGCAGAACAAACGAGCATTCCTTCAGAATCTTGGAGATTACTCTTAGAAGAAAAACTAGAGGCGGAAAGATATAGGCAGGATGATACTTCCAAGGAAGTGAAAAATGCATCCACTGCCTCCGCCCGAGGATCCCGGGATCCGGACAGATACCAGGGAAGTTTCTTGTTTAGATGAGAAGCCATCAGATCTATTTCTGGGAGTTCCCACATTTGAACAATCTGAGGAAATACCTCTGGGTGAAGAGACCATTCGCCCAAGTGCAACGTTTGGCGACTGAGATAATCCGCTTCCCAATTGTCCATACCTGGGATATGAACCGCAGAGATTAGACAGGAGCTGGATTCCGCCCAAACCAAAATTCGAGATACTTCTTTCATAGCCAGAGGACTGAGAGTCCCTCCTTGATGATTGATGTATGCCACAGTTGTGACATTGTCTATCTGAAAACAAATGAACAACTCTCTCTTCAGAAGAGGCCAAGACTGAAGAGCTCTGAAAATTGCACGGAGTTCCAAAATATTGATCGGAAATCTCACCTCCTGAGATTCCCAAACCCCTTGTGCCGTCAGATACCCCCACACAGCTCCCCAACCTGTAAGACTTGCATCTGTTGAGATTATAGTCCAGGTCGGAAGAGCAAAGAAGCCCCCTGAACTAAACGATGGTGATCTGTCCACCATGTCAGAGAGTGTCGTAAAATCGGTTTAAAGATATTAATTGAGATATCTTTGAGTAATCCCTGCACCATTGGTTCAGCATACAGAGCTGAAGAGGTCGCATGTGAAAACGAGCAAAGGAGATCGCATCTGATGCGGCAGTCCTAAGACCTAACATTTCCATGCATAAGGCTACCAAAGGGAATGATTGTGACTGAAGGTTTTGACAAGCTGATATCAATGTTAAACTTCTCTTGTCTGACAAGGACAGAGTCATAGACACTGAATCTATCTAGAAACCTAAAAAGGTTACCCTTGTCTGAGGAATCAATGAACTGATTGGTAAATTGATCCTCCAACCATGAACTTGAAGAAACAACACAAGTCAATTCGTATGAGATTCTTCGAAAATGAGAAGACTGAGCAAGTACCAAGATATCGTCCAAATAAGGAAATACCAAAACCCTGTTCTCTGATTACAGAAAGAAGGGCACCGAGAACCTTTGAAAAAAATTCTTGGAACTGAGGCTAGGCCAAACGGTAGAGCCACAAAACTGGTAATGCTTGTCTAAAAAGAGAATCTCAGACACTAAAAGTGATCTGGATGAATCGGAATATGCAGATACACATCCTGTAAATCTATTGTAGACATATAATGCCCTTGCTAAACAAAAGGCAGGATAGTCCTACAGAAACCATCTTGAATGTTGGTATCCTAACATAACGATTCAATAATGATAGATCCGGAACTGGTCTGAAGGAATTGACCTTCTTTGGTACAATGAAGAGATAAAATAAAACCCCAGCCCCTGTTCCAGAACTGGAACTGGCATAATTACTCCAGCCAACTCTAGATCTGAAACACATTTCAGAAATTCTGAGCCTTTGCTGTGTTACCTGGGACACGGGAAAGAAAAAAATCTCTTAGCAGGAGGCCTTAACTTGAAGCCAATTCTGTACCTTTCTGAAACAATGTTCTGAAACCAGAGATTGAGAACGGAATTGATCCAAATTTCTTTGAAGAAAACGTAATCTGCCCCATACCAGCTGAGCTGGAATAAAGGCCGCACCTTCATAGGTACTTAGGAGCTGGCTATAGGTTTCAATAAGGCTTGGATATATTCCAAACTGGAAATAGTTTCCAAACTGATACCGCTCCTGAGGATGAAGGATCAGGCTTTTGTTCCTTGTTGCGAGGAAAGGAACGAAAATGATTATTTACCCTGGAAAGAAAGGGAAAGCAAAGTTAACTTAGAAGACATATCAGCATTCCAAGTTTAATCCATAAAGCTTTTCTAGCTAAAATAGCTAGAGACATATACCTGATATCAACTCTAATGATATCAAAAGATGGTATCACCAATAAAATTATTAGCATGTTATAGAATAATAATAATGCTATAAAATTATGATCTGTTACTTGTTGCGCTAAAGCTTCTAACCAAAAAGTTGAAGCTGCAGCAACATCCGCTAAAAATATAGCAGGTCTAAGAAGATTACCTGAACATAAGTAAGCTTTTCTTAGAAAAGATTCAATTTTCCTATCTAAAGGATCCTTAAATGAAGTACTATCTGCCGTAGGAATAGTAGTACATAGCAGGAGTAGAGACAGCCCCATAACCTTAGGGATTTTTGTCCCAAAAAACTCTAATCTGTCAGATGGCACAGGATATAATTGCTTAAACGTCTAGAAGGAGTAAATAAATTACCCAAATTATTCCATTCCCTGGAAATTACTTCAGAAATAGCATCAGGGAGATTAAACACTTCTGGAATAACTACAGGAGATTTAAAACCTTATTTAAACGTTTACATTTAGTATCAAGAGGACCAGAATCCTCCATTTCTAATGCAAATAATACTTCTTTAAGTAAAGAACGAATAAATTCCATCTTGAACAAATACAAAGATTTATCAGCATCAACCTCTGAGACAGAAACCTCTGAACCAGAAGAACCATTATCAGTATCAGAATGATGATGTTCATTTAAAAATTCATCTGAAAAAAGAGAAGTTTTAAAAGACTTTTATGTATACTAGAAGGAGAAATAACAGACATAGCCTTCTTAATGGATTTAAAAAAATAAAATCTCTTATGTTATCAGGAACACTCTGAAAATTAGATGTTGACGGAACAGCAACAGGTAATGTAACAGTACTAAAGGAAATTTTATCTGCATTAATAAGTTTGACATGACATGCAATAAAAAACAACAGCTGGAGAAACAGATACCAAAAGTTTATAGCAGATACACTTAGCTTGGTAGCTCCAGCACTGGGCAGTGATTTTCCTGAAGTATCTTCTGACTCAGTTGCAACGTAGAACATCTTGCAATATGTAAAAGAAAAAAACAACATATAAAGCAAAATTGATCAAATTCCTTAAATGACAGTTTCAGGAATGGGAAAAAAATGCCAGTGAACAAGCTTCTAGTAACCAGAAGCAATAAATAATGAGACTTAAATAATGTGGAGACAAAAATGACGCCCATATTTTTTAGCGCCAAAAAAAAGACGCCCACATTATTTGGCGCCTAAATGCTTATGGCGCCAAAAATGACGCCACATCCGGAACGCTGACATTCTTGACGCAAAAAAAGTCAAAAAATGACGCAACTTCCGGCGACACGTATGACGCCGGAAACAGAAAAAAAATTTTGCGCCAAAAAAGTCCGCGCCAAGAATGACGCAATAAAATGAAGCATTTTCTGCCCCCGCGAGCCTAACAGCCCACAGGGAAAAAGTCAAATTTTTTAAGGTAAGAAAAAATGATTGAAACAAATGCATTTATCCCAAATATGAAACTGACTGTCTGAAAAATAAGGAATGTTGAACATTCTGAGTCAAGGCAAATAAATGTTTGAATACATATATTTAGAACTTTATAAACAAAGTGCCCAACCATAGCTTAGAGTGTCACAGAAAATAAGATTTACTTACCCCAGGACACTCATCTACATGTTTGTAGAAAGCCAAACCAGTACTGAAACGAGAATCAGCAGAGGTAATGGTATATATAAGAGTATATCGTCGATCTGAAAAGGGAGGTAAGAGATGAATCTCTACGACCGATAACAGAGAACCTATGAAATAGACCCCGTAGAAGGAGATCACTGCATTCAAATAGGCAATACTCTCCTCACATCCCTCTGACATTCACTGCACGCTGAGAGGAAAACCGGGCTCCAACTTGCTGCGGAGCGCATATCAACGTAGAATCTAGCACAAACTTACTTCACCACCTCCATCGGAGGCAAAGTTTGTAAAACTGAATTGTGGGTGTGGTGAGGGGTGTATTTATAGGCATTTTAAGGTTTGGGAAACTTTGCCCCTCCTGGTAGGAATGTATATCCCATACGTCACTAGCTCATGGACTCTTGCTAATTACATGAAAGAAATTACTCTATCGTCCTCTGGTTGGTTTCTCTTGTCTTGCGGGAGAAGATGACCCTTACTTCCCGTAATATCAGAGATTATTTCCATCAAGCCAGGTTCAAACAAGAATCTTCCCCTTGTAAGGAATCACTAAAAGCTTAGAATAGAGGATACATCCGCAGACAAAGGTTCTATGAACTAGAACAGAGAAACCTGAAATCCTTGCTCCCAATGTTATAACTTGAAGGGAAGCATCCGTAATAAAGGAATTAGCCAATTTAAGAGCTTTTAGCCTATCCTGGATTTCAACCAGTGGAGTTTCTGTCCTAATAGTATCAGACAACGCATCAAACCAATATTCCGTCGCACTATAGACGGTAGTAATGCACACAGCTGGCTGTCATTGGAAGCGCTGGTGTACAGACATCTTCTTGAGTAACCCCTCTATCTTTTTCTAAGGAGGAAACGGCTCCTTCCCACTTGAGGACTGTTTGCCAAGCCTCCTTAACCGAGTTGGCTATGGGAAACATCTTTAAAAATATAGAAGATCGAGAAAAAGGTATACCCGGTCTCTTCCACCGAGGAAGGAACCTCGAAATTTGTTCAGCTTACTGGACTACTTAGAAACAACAACGACGACCGTGTAGTCACTGTCATCCACTGTAGCTAAAACCTCCTTAAGTAACAGACGAAGGTGATCTAGCTTTAATTGAAGGGAACAACTTCAGAATCAGCAAGCGGAATTACATTGTCAGAATCTGAGATTTCACCTTCAGATGCTACTACGTTACCCTCTTCCTCAGGCTCTGTGAGGGGATATTCGAATAGCAATAACTGCGTCAGAAACCTCGCTTGCTGAATGTCTGATTTTCCTCTTACGCTTAATCTGCCATATTAGAACAGCAGACAACGCATCTGAAACTGCAGAAGACATGAGAGAAGCGATGTCTTTGAAAGCAACTCCAGCGAGAGCTAGAGAGGAACCGCAGGGCACTGAATGTGAGGGCGGAAAATTTTTGGGAAGCCTGAGGGCAAGCTGCGGTATATATTGAACAGCAACCTCGTCAGAAAATATTTGCTCAGAAAAAAAGCCTATCCCAGTAGCCTAAAGTTCTCTCCATACATGAGGAACAGGAAAGCGATTGATGGTTCCACATTGGCATTAAAACATAATGATCAAGAGACCCTTTATAAAACCTCTTGGTTCATTCTAACATCCAACTAAACAGTTGGATTATCAAAAGGGTTAAAATGTTTTATTAAAAATGCAAAAACCTAAAAACGTTACTGTCTCTTTAAATAAAAAAACAGTAATTTTTATTTTTTTAAATATAAAAGTCTGAGCGATTTCAGAAGCTATAGACCTAAAATCAAACATCTCCCCACCTCAGCAACCCTCTGCTGAGCAGGAGTCGTTAAAATTAAGACTTTTGCACTGTAGATCAAGGCTCTTGCATTGTCAGATATATGCAGCTACAATATATTTGTTCAACATCTCTCCACCTCAGCAAACCTCTGCGGAGGTGCTGTGTAGGAGTCATTGTGTTTGAGACTTTTGTACTGTCAGTACGCAGATACAATATAACTGAAAAACATGTCTCCACCTCAGCAAAGGTGCTGTGTAAGAGTCGTGATTGAGACTTTTGCACTGTGAGTACGCAGCTACGATATAATTGTAAAAACATGTCTCCACCTCAGCAACCCTCAGCTGCGGTGCTGAGCGGGAATCGAAAGTGACTAAGGTTTTTGTACTGTCGGTCATAAGTAGCAACAATATACTCAAACGTAGCAGCCTTCTACGCAGCTATGATATTTCTATCATGGAGCTGAGTAAAAGTAAAAATTGGCTCGCAAATACTCTACGCTACCAACGGTACCTCCCATCGTGGGCGTGACCAAGCAAATCTCCTGGTCGGTTATTAGTACACAAAACTGCCGGGAGATCTGGAACCACCGCAAAGAAAAATCAGCCCCAGTGCCTGCTTCAATGCTGTCCCCTATGTTGTAGGGGAGACTATGTAGTGTAATAATGAGGAATGTGCAATAAACAAAGTGCCCTCCTTTATTTCTGAGACTAACCTTCGCCCAGAAAAAAAAAGTCAGCACTTACCTCATACGCTGCCCGACAGCAAGGCAGTTCTCAGGTTTGAGAGGTCCTCTCCCTCACATAGACCTGTGAATGAAAAGAAAGTCCTGAGCAAGAATCCCTCAGGATTTCAGAGTTAGGGCAGCATCAATATGGGAGGTGCAGTGAGAATTATGTCCCACAAGTTCCCATTGCTTTAAAGCCACCAATGCTCTACTGAAGAGACGGATATGGACTACGGCTACACCCTAGGACAAAGCAGCACAATCTTGCAATACTTAGAAAAGGATTCTTCAATCAAGAGTTTATTATTTTTAAACACCGCACTTTACCACTTCCCATCACAAACGTAGGCAAAGAGAATGACTGGGGTGGGAGGGAAGGGAGAAGCTATTTAACAGCTTTGCTATGGTGCTCTTTACCGCCTCCTGCTGACCAGGAGGTGAATATCCCATTAGTAATTAAGATGATCCGTGGACTCGTGTCACTAAAAATAAATCCGCCTCCCAGTTGTCCACCCCTGGGATGTGGATGGCCAATAGACAGCAAGAGTGGGTTTCCACCCACTGAATTATTTTGGTTACCTCTGTCATCGCTAAGGAACTCCTCGTTCCTCCCTGATGATTGATGTAAGCCACTGAAGTTATGTTGTCTGACTGGAACCTGAAACTGGACAGAGGTTAACTGGGGCCAGGCCAGAAGAGCATTGAAGATCGCTCTCAGCTCCTTAATGTTTATAGGTAGAACAGACTGACTGAGTCCAAACTCCCTGAGCCTTTAGGGGGCCCCAGACTGCTCCCCATCCTAGAAGACTGGCGTCTGTTGTCACAATCACCCAAGATGGTCTGCAAAAGCAGGTAGGGAAGATGGTCCAGAGACAACCACCATTGTCTCCTGTTCCAGTAGTATTCGAGGAGACAAGTCTGCATAGTCTCCGTTCCATTGCATGAGCATGTTTAACTGCAGAGGTCTGAGGTGGAACCGAGCAAACATGATGATGTCTATTGCCACCATCATCAGCCCGATTACCTCCATGCACTGAGCCACTGATGGCCGAGGAGCGGACTGAAGAGCTAGACAAGTATTGAAGATCTTTGATTTCCTGACTTCTGTGAGAAAAATCTTCATTGATAGGGAATCTATTATGGTTCCCAAGAAAGTTACCTTTGTCTTTGGAAAAGAGTTCCTTAGTTCCAAATTTACCTTCCATCCGTGAGAACGCAGGAAGAATAGCAACATTTCCGTGTGGGATCTTGCTTGATGTAAGGATGGCGCCTGGACTAGGATATCGTCCAGGTAGGGCGCCAATGCAATGCCCCACAACCGAAGCACTGCCAACAGCAAACCCAGAACCTTTGAGAAAATTCTGGACGCTGTGGAAAGACCGAAGGGCAGAGCCACAAATTGGAAGGGTGTCTAGAAAGGCAAACCTTAGGAATTTGTGATGGTCCCTGTGAATGGGAACATGCAAATATACGTAATTTAAATCCACAGTTGTCATAAATTGACCCTCTTGCACCAAAGGGAGAATGGAAGGACGGTACTCTGAGGAATTTATTTAGACTCAAGATCTAAAATAGGCCTGAAGGTTCCCTCCTTTTTGGGAACCACGAACAGATTGGAATAAAATCCCAGACCCCGTTCCTGAATCAGAACAGTAACTATCAATCCCAGGTCGTAGAGGTCTCTTACACAGCGCAAGAACGCCTCTACGTCTGGTCTACGAATAATCTTGAAAGCAGTAGTCTGCCTCTGGGAGGAAAACTTTTGAACTCTAGTTTGTATGCCGGGGACACTATTTCTACTGCCCAAGGATCCTGAACATCTCAAACCCAAGCCTGAGCAAAGGAGGAAAGTCTGCCCCTACAAGATCCGGTCCCGGATTAGGGGCAGACCCTTCATGCTGACTGATTCAATAGCAGGCTTCTTGGATTGTTTCCCCTTATTCCAGGACTAATTGGGTCTCCATGAGGGTTTAGACTGTTTCTGCTTGGAGGCAGAAGAGGAAGAATTTCCCTTGAAATTTCGAAAGGAACGAGGATTACTCTGTCGTCCCTTTTGTTTGTTTCTCTTGTCCTAAGGGAGAAGGTGACCCTTACCTCCCGTAATGTCAGAGATTATTTCCATCAAGCCAGGTCCAAACAAGGTCTTACCTTTGTAAGGAATTGCTAAAAGCTTAGACTTAGATGATACATCCGCAGACCAAGGTTTTAAACCATAAAGCTCTGCGAGCTAGAACAGAGAAACCTGAAATCTTTGCTCCCAGTTTCATTACTTGAAGTTAAGCATCCGTAATAAAGGAATTAGCCAATTTAAGAGCTTTTATCCTACCCTTTATTTCATCCAGGGGAGTTTCTGTCCTGATAGCATCAGACAACGCATCAAACCAATATGCCGCAGTACTAGTGACGGTAGCAATGCACTCTGCTGGCTGCCATTGTAAGCCCTGGTGTACATACATCTTTTTGAGTAACCCCTCTAATTTTTTGTCCATATGATCTTTAAAAGCCCAACTATCCTCTATGGGTATAGTAGTTCTCTTAGTCCCCAAGGTGGAAGGAGCCGTTTCCACCTTTGTTGTTTGCCAAGCCTCCTTAACTGAGTCGACTGTGGGAAACATCTTTTTAAATATAGGAGATTGAGAAAAAGGTATACCCGGTCTCTCCCACTCCTTAGCAATGATCTCAGAAGCTTGGTGTGGTACCGGAAAAACCTATCAAGGAAGGTACCTCAAAATATTTGTTCAGCTTACTGGATTTCTTGGGATTATTAACAACTGTGGAGTTGCCGTCGTCCAGAGTAGCTAAAACCTCCTTAAGTAACAGACGGAGGTGTTCTAGCTTAAACCTGAAGGATACAACTTCAGTATCAGCAAGAGGAATTACATGTCAGAATCTGAAATTTCACCTTCAGATGCTACTGCAGTATCCTCCTCCTCAGGCTTCTGTGATGGGACATCTGAAATAGCAACAACTGCATCAGAAAAAACATAATTTATGCTTCCTGATAAATTTATTTCTCTTGTAGTGTATCCAGTCCACGGATCATCCATTACTTATGGGATATTCTCCTTCCCAACAGGAAGTTGCAAGAGGATCACCCACAGCAGAGCTGCTATATAGCTCCTCCCCTAACTGCCATATCCAGTCATTCGACCGAAACCAACAGAGAAAGGAGAAACCATAGAGTGCAGTGGTGACTAGTTTAATTACATTTTAGACCTGCCTTAAAATGACAGGGCGGGCCGTGGACTGGATACACTACAAGAGAAATAAATTTATCAGGAAGCATAAATTATGTTCTCTCTTGTTAAGTGTATCCAGTCCACGGATCATCCATTACTTATGGGATACCAATACCAAAGCTAAAGTACACGGATGATGGGAGGGACAAGGCAGGGATTAAGCGGAAGGAACCACTGCCTGAAGAACCTCCCAAAAACAGCCTCCGAAGAAGCAAAAGTATCAAATTTGTAAAATTTTTTAAAAAGTGTGAAGCGAAGACCAAGTTGCAGCCTTGCAAATCTGTTCAACAGAGGCCTCATTTTTAAAGGCCCAGGTGGAAGCCACAGCTCTAGTTGAATGAGCTGTAATTCTTTCAGGGGGCTGCTGTCCAGCAGTCTCATAGGCTAGGCGTATAATACTCCGAAGCCAAAAGGAAAGAGAGGTTGCCGAAGCTTTTTGACCTCTCCTCTGTCCAGAATAAACGACGAACAGGGAAGATGTTTGACGAAAATCTTTAGTAGCTTGTAAGTAAAACTTCAAGGCACGGACTACGTCCAGATTATGTAAGAGACGTTCCTTCTTTGAAGAAGGATTAGGACACAATGATGGAACAACAATCTCTTGATTGATATTCTTGTTAGAAACCACCTTAGGTAAAAACCCAGGTTTGGTACGCAGAACTACCTTATCTGCATGAAAAATCAGATAAGGAGAATCACATTGTAAGGCAGATAGCTCAAAGACTCTCCGAGCCGAGGAAATAGCCATCAAAAACAGAACTTTCCAAGATAAAAGCTTAATATCAATGGAATGAAGGGGTTCAAACGGAACTCCTTGAAGAACTTTAAGAACCAAGTTTAAGCTCCATGGGGGAGCAACAGGTTTAAACACAGGCTTAATTCTAACCAAAGCCTGACAAAATGCCTGGACGTCTGGAACTTCTGCCAGACGCTTGTGCAAAAGAATAAACAGAGCAGAAATCTGTCCCTTTAAGGAACTAGCTGATAATCCTTTGTCCAAACCCTCTTGGAGAAAGGACAATATCCTAGGAATCCTAACCTTACTCCACGAGTAATTCTTGGATACACACCAGTAAAGATATGTACGCCATATCTTGTGATAGATTTTCCTGGTAACAGGCTTTCGTGCCTGTATTAAGGTATCAATTGTGGTTATCTATTAATTTAAAATATCTCTACTTTCTACTAAATATAATATACTAAATCTCTATGGTGGTACCACTAAAACCAACACAGATAAATTGTGAAATAAACTCTATGAGAGGGCCTCCACAATTTGTCAAACAGTTTATTTAGGAATCAATATATGTTAATAATAAGATAAATATTTACAGGTATATATATAAATCTATTTTACAGATAAACAGTCCAAAATTTAATTAATACAGGGCAACTCTTCTACACTAACCCCAATTGTGGAATACTGCTACACAGAATATTATCCCAGAAATACTTAGCCAGATTCTCTGTGTCCAACATCATCCATCTTTTAGCAGGAGCAGGATAAAATAGAGAGACAGAGGCTCTGGTGTTACAGTATTTTATAACCCAATTCAAAAGGGAGTGGCTTATCAAATGTCACTCATAAAGACCATGGGTGTGTCTTTCTAGACTACACTAGACAAAAGAACTACTTGAATAAACCAGCTATGTGAATTGTCAGTTATAAAATCTGTGAGCTATATTCCAATATCCCTGTGATAAAAATGTCACCACATCAATGACTGACTCAGAGAAGCCACACTTTGATAGAATCAAGCGTTCAATCTCCATGCAGTCAGTCTCAGAGAAAATGGATTTGGATTATTGAAAGGACCTTGTATTAGAAGGTCCTGTCTTAGAGGCAGAGTCCATGGTGGAAAGGATGACATGTCCACTAGGTCTGCATACCAGGTCCTGCGTGGCCACGCAGGCGCTATTCGAATCACCGATGCTCTCTCCTGTTTGATTTTGGCAATCAGTCGAGGGAGCAGAGGAAACGGTGGAAACACCTAAGCCAGGTTGAAGAACCAAGGCGCTGCTAGAGCATCTATCAGCGTCGCTTCTGGGTCCCTGGACCTGAATCCGTAACAAGGAAGCTTGGCGTTCTGGCGAGATGCCATGAGATCCAACTCTGGTTTGCCCCAACGATGAATCAACTGAGCAAACGCCTCCGGATGGAGTTCCCACTCCCCGGGTGAAAAGTCTGACGACTTAGAAAATCCGCCTCCCAGTTCTCCACGCCTGGGATATGGATTGCTGACAGGTGGCAAGAGAGTCTCTGCCCAGCGAATTATTTTTGAGACTTCTAACATCGCTAGGGAACTCCTGGTTCCCCCTTGATGGTTGATGTAAGCCACAGTCGTGATATTGTCCGACTGAAATCTGATGAACCTCAGTGTTGCTAACTGAGGCCAAGCCAGAAGAGCATTGAATATTGCTCTTAACTCCAGAATATTTATCGGAAGGAGTTTCTCCTCCTGAGTCCACGATCCCTGTGCCTTTAGGGAGTTCCAGACTGCACCCCAACCTAGAAGGCTGGCATCTGTTACAATTGTCCAATCTGGCCTGCGAAAGGTCATACCCTCGGACAGGTGGACCCGAGACAACCACCAGAGAAGAGAATCTCTGGTCTCTTGATCCAGATTTAGCAGAGGGGACAAATCTGTGTAATCCCCATTCCACTGACTGAGCATGCATAATTGCAGCGGTCTGAGATGTAGGCGCGCAAATGGCACTATGTCCATTGCAGCTACCATTAAGCCGATCACCTCCATACACTGAGCCACCGAAGGGCGCGGAATGGAATGAAGAATATGACAAGCATTTAGAAGCTTTGATAACCTGACTCAGTCAGGTAAATTTTCATCTCTACAGAATCTATACGAGTCCCTAAGAAGGAGACTCTTGTGAGTGGGGATAGAGAACTCTTTTCCTCGTTCACTTTCCACCCGTGCGATCTCAGAAATGCCAGAACTATCTCTGTATGAGACTTGGCAATTTGAAAGCTTGACGCCTGTATCAGGACGTCGTCTAGATACGGAGCCACCGCTATGCCTCGCGGTCTTAGAACCACCAGAAGTGAGCCCAGAACCTTCGTAAAGATTCTCGGGGCTGTAGCCAACCCGAAGGGAAGAGCTACAAATTGGTAATGCCTGTCTAGAAAGGCAAACCTTAGGAACCGATGATGATCTTTGTGAATCGGTATGTGAAGGTAGGCATCCTTTAAGTCCACTGTGGTCATGTACAGACTTGGATCATGGGTAGGATGGTCCGAATAGTTTCCATTTTGAAAGATGGAACTCTGAGGAATATGTTTAAGATCTTTAGATCCAAAATTGGTCTGAAGGTTCCCTCTTTTTTGGGAACCACAAACAGATTTGAATAAAAACCCTGTCCTTGTTCCGTACGCGGAACTGGATGGATCACTCCCATTACTAGGAGGTCTTGCACACAGCGTAGGAATGCCTCTTTCTTTATCGGATTTGCAGATAACCTTGAAAGATGAAATCTCCCTTGTGGAGGGGAAGCTTTGAAGTCCAGAAGATATCCCTGAGATATGATCTCCAACGCCCAGGGATCCTGAACATCTCTTGCCCACGCCTGGGCGAAGAGAAAAAGTCTGCCCCCTACTAGATCCGTCGCCAGATAGGGGGCCGTTCCTTCATGCTGTCTTAGAGGCAGCAGCAGGCTTTCTGGCCTGCTTGCCTTTGTTCCAGGACTGGTTAGGTTTCCAGGCCTGCTTAGATTGAGCAAAAGTTCCCTCTTGTCTTGAAGCGGAGGAAGTTGATGCTGCACCTGCCTTGGAATTTCGAAAGGCACGAAAATTAGACTGTTTGGCCTTTGATTTGGCCCTGTCCTGAGGAAGTGTATGACCCTTACCTCCAGTAATGTCAGCAATAATTTATTTCAAACCAGGCCCGAATAAGGTCTGCCCCTTGAAAGGAATGTTGAGTAATTTAGACTTTGAAGTCACATCAGCTGACCAGGATTTGAGCCATAGCGCCCTACGCGCCTGGATGGCGAATCCGTAATTCTTAGCCGTTAGTTTAGTCAAATGAACAATGGCATCAGAAACAAATGAGTTAGCTAGCTTAAGAGTTCTAAGCTTGTCAACAATTTCAGTCAATGGAGCTGTATGGATGGCCTCTTCCAGGGCCTCAAACCAGAAAGCCGCCGCAGCAGTGACAGGCGCAATGCATGCAAGGGGCTGTAAAATAAAACCTTGTTGAATAAACATTTTCTTAAGGTAACCCTCTAATTTTTTATCCATTGGATCTGAAAAAGCACAACTGTCCTCAACCGGGATAGTGGTACGCTTGGCTAAAGTAGAAACTGCTCCCTCCACCTTAGGGACACAGTCTGCCATAAGTCCCGTGTAGTGGCATCTATTGGAAACATTTTTCTAAATATAGGAGGTGGGGAAAAGGGCACACCGGGCCTATCCCACTCCTTACTAATAATTTCTGTAAGCCTTTTAGGTATTGGAAAAACATCAGTACTCACCGGCACTGCATAGTATTTATCCAGCCTACACAATTTCTCTAGCACTGCAATTGTGTCACAGTCATTCAGAGCAGCTAATACCTCCCCAAGCAATACACGGAGGTTCTCAAGCTTAAATTTAAAATTAGAAATCTCTGAATCAGGTCTCCCCGAATCAGAGACGTCACCCACAGACTGAAGCTCTCCGTCCTCAGGTTCTGCATATTGTGACACAGTATCAGACACGGCTCTTACAGCATCTACGCGCTCGGTATCTCATCTAACCCCAGAGCTATCGCGCTTGCCTCTCAATTCAGGCAATCTGGATAATACCTCTGACAGGGTATTATTCATGATTGCAGCCATGTCCTGCAAAGTAATCGCTATGGGCGTCCCTGATGTACTTGGCGCCATATTATCGTGCGTCCCTTGAGCGGGAGGCGAAGGGTTCGACACGTGGGGAGAGTTAGTCGGCATAACTTCCCCCTCGACAGACCCCTCTGGTGACAATTCTTTTATAGATAAAGACTGATCTTTACTGTTTAAGGTGAAATCAATACATTTAGTACACATTCTCCTATGGGGCTCCACCATGACTTTTAAACATAATGAACAAGTATCCTCTGTTTCAGACATGTTTGTACAGACTAGCAAGCTTGGAAAACACTTTAAAGCAAGTTAACAAGCAATATAAAAACATTACTGTGCCTTTAAGAGAAACAATTTGACAAAATTTGAAATAACAGTGAAAAAAGGCAGTTAAACTAACAAATTTTTTACAGTGTATGTAACAAGTCAGCAGAGCATTGCACCCACTTGCAAATGGATAATTAACCCCTTAATAACAAAAACAGAATAATAAATGACAAAAACGTTTTTTAAACACAGTCACAACAACTGCCACAGTCTACTGTGATTGTTACCCTCCTCAAACACGACTTTGAAGCCTTTTGAGCCCTTCAGAGATGTCCTGTATCATGCAGAGGGAAGCTGAATGTCTGTCAGTATTTTTACCTGCACAGAAAAGCACTAAAATAGGCCCTTCCCACTCATATTGCAACAGTGGAAAGCTTCAGGAAACTGTCTCTAGGCAGAAATCAAACCAGCCATGTGGAAAAAAACTAGGCCCCAATAAGTTTTGTCACCAAACATATATAAAAACGATTAACATGCCAGCAAACGTTTTATATTACATTTTTATAAGAGTATGCATCTCTATTAATAAGCCTGATACCAGTAGCTATCACTGCATTTAAGGCTTTACTTACATTAATCAGGTATAAGCAGCATTTTCTAGCAAATTCCATCCCTAGAAAAATATTAACTGCACATACCTTATTGCAGGAAAACCTGCACGCCATTATTGCAGGAAAACCTGCACGCCATTCCCCCTCTGAAGTTACCTCACTCCTCAGAATATGTGATAACAGCCATGGATCTTAGTTACTTCTGCTAAGATCATAGAAAATGCAGGCAGATTCTTCTTCTAAATACTGCCTGAGATAAACAGCACACTCCGGTACCATTTAAAAATAACAAACTTTTGATTGAAGAAATAAACTAAGTATAAAACACCACACTCCTCTTACGACCTCCATCTTGGTTGAGGCTTGCAAGAGAATGACTGGATATGGCAGTTAGGGGAGGAGCTATATAGCAGCTCTGCTGTGGGTGATCCTCTTGCAACTTCCTGTTGGGAAGGAGAATATCCCATAAGTAATAGATGATCCGTGGACTGGATACACTTAAGAGAAATACCTCAGCAGGGGGCATAAACACTTTTTTCTTACATTATTGCAATTTGCCAAGGAAATGAAAAAGGCGGAATATCACTAGGCAGCAGTTTTTAAGAGAGTGAAGTCTCACAAGATAAATATTTTATCATCGGACGAGATTTGCGAGTCATATTAAAAAAAAATTATGCTATTAACATGATTAGAGAGGCACGTGAAATGCTGAAGCTAGAGAGTACATAGAAGGGGGTGGGCGAGCAACACCTTAACTAGCCACTAGAGGTGGCTGAAAACACCACAGAAGGAAACATTATTCCTTCAGGAATGGTGCCAGTCTTGTAGATGGTCACAAAAACAAAACACATTAACACAAGGCAATATACCATACAAGCTCTTAGAACCTTGTAGCTAAATGATCTGGCTGTTTGTTTTGAATTAGACAATTTAGAACATCACCTGACTGACAGTTTTTTGCCTAAAGTACATATGTGATCCACCAGGATAGCCTATAGGTGCTAGTGTGTGTATTTTTATTTACATCTGTTGATTTTGAATTGGACTTAAATACAATTTGAACTCCTAGTATCATTTGTTGAAGAGAATACCTAGGTAGGTAGCACACAGCAGTTTTTGCAAGAACTGGACATGGCAGCAAAACAGTTGCCATATATTTATCTGGGCCCATGCCCTACCTGCTGCTGGATATTAGAAGTTTTAAAATGTTCTATTCCTGCAGACAGTTTTTTGTTTTTCATTTGGGTGAAGGTGTCCACACCTACCAAAAGAGCTGTAGCAATTACCAGCCAATGAACAACCTATCCCTAGGGATGCCATGTACACAAACCTGCCGTTCAAAGAGCTTTCACACTTTTTCTTGCAAAAAGTTGCCTTAAGCCCTTCAGGATGGAGGCAATTTGACAAAATTAGAGCAAAGTTCCGAAGTAAACAAACCAGGAAAAAAATAAATAAAAAAATGTTGATTTGATTCAGGGGGCTGCCTACGCTGCAGGCATGTCCCCCAGTCAACCCTTCAGTTTACTCATCTAGGAGGAAAACAGGACGCCAAAAACCCTTAGGATGTTCCATGCTGTCCTAAGGGTGTTAAAGCCCAGAGCTGTTCGGATGGCATGGGACGTCCAAAGGGAATGAAGGGGTTAAAAGGGATATAAAGGAACAAAGCTGTTTGTTATACTTAAAATCTTAGCTACACGTAAAAAATAAATACATTTTTATTGTTTAAAAAGATAGATAATCCCTTTATCACCAATTCCTCAATTTTGCATAACCAACAGTTAAATATACTTTTAACCTCCGATTACGTTTTATCCAAGCCTCTACTGACAGACCACTGATCACATGGCTATTATCTATTGACTTGCATTTTAGCCAGTTAGTGTTGTGTCCTGCACAACTCCACAGGAGTCAGCACAATATGGCACACACAAACTAGAAGTCTCCTGTTGTGAAAAGCATGTGATAAGAGGCTTTCTGTAGTGGCTTCGAAAAAGGCAGAAATTTTGAGGTTTAAATGTTAAAGTATATTTAACTAACAATGTTGGTTGTGCAAAGCTGGGGAATGGGTTGTAAAAGGTGTTAGCTTTCTTTTTAAAGAATAATTTTGGTGTAGATTGCCCCTTTAATCATTTTATCTTTATTTGTGCAGGGTCCATTACTTCCGGTCACAATCCAACAAGTGGGCTGGAGTAATCCAGCTAGGTCACAGCTCTAGAGCAACATGCGCTGGCTTACTGTTTAGCGAATGCTTTAAGGGAAAGGTCAAAGTTTAAAATGTGCAAGGGTGCATTTAAATTTGAAAATTAAGCATTTTGCAATATCCTTTTCATTAGCATTTTTCTGTAGCATATGCACACATACTGTGAGGGCCTGTCAATTTTGACTTTTCTATCCCTTTAAGAAATAAAAGTTGGTTTCTTGGCTATGCTCAGGAGACAGAATGCAACTTTCCAGTTTACTTATATTTTCCAATTTGCTTAATTCTTTTGGTATCCTTAGTTGATAAACATACCTAGGTAGCCACAGGAGCAGCAATGCATTACTGGGAGCTAGCTGCCAATTGGTAGCTGCACACAAATTCCTTTTCATTGGTTTTGTGATATGTGTACAGCTAGCTCCCAGTAGTACATAGCTGCTCTTTCAAACAGAAGATACCAAGAGAATTAAGCAAATTATATAATAGAAGTAAATTGGAAGGTTTAAAAACTAATGTTGTAGCTGAATAATGAAAGAAATTTTGAGTTTGATTTACTTTTAATTTCAGTATGTCAGCTTCCTTATATTACTAGAGACCGTGGCTACATGAACCATGCTTGTTTTGCAAGAAAACAAGCAAGTTTTTTGCTTAACAATTTTTTTCTTCTTCTAAAGGAGCACCGTTTCATATCCCTTTAAATCATGATAGAAATATGTACAATCTCATAAGTATCCTGTTTTTCAAACTGCCAACTCATGCTGGGATATGAGAGGGCAGATTAATCACAAACAGTCAGTTGACATATGCAGTTTTAATTGAAAGGAAAGCCACATGTACAATTAAAGGGAGAGCTCAGACTTGGTAAGTGGTGAAACAGCACAAGCACCAGCTTTCTCTTCTGTACAACTATGGTCTCCAAACAAAAACTACCCTAAATGTGAGTATATACAAGAACAAAACAAAAAAATAAACTTTATACAAATTTGTACACAAAGTTCTCCATTTCATCATCTGTCACAGGCCTCTCCGTTGCCCCTCAGCAATGTAAAAGTAAAAATAAATCGAAATGTGCCCTTTTCCCAAAAAGGCTTCCAGGGCAAATGAGATGCTGTTCTCTTTTTCATACAGACAGTCTGCAGTGTATTCAGCACATTGAGGGAAAGAAGCCGCTCCATTATTCCTGCAGTTCAAGTATTCCTGCATAGAACAGCCCAAAACTAACAAAAAAAAGTCATGCGGATGTCTCAGGTTGTTTTATCAGAGGCAACGGTCATCCTCTGACATTCCACAGATTGGGGCAGGAAGCAGACAGATGACCATTTCATCTTCATTGTCTGTATTCCAGCTCATCCACACTAATAACTTTAGCTGGCATGGAGGGGAGTGGCTGCTGCAGAACATCTGAACCAAACCACTTTGCCAGTCCCACAGGAGAAGTGCTTCTCTGAGAGTGACGTTGCTCCATCATATGAAGGCCTGTTCGACTGGTCATACCTTGGTGGGGTGCATGAATTCCAGAAAAGTTCTGTGCACCTGGCCCTGAAAGGAGAACCATTTTTAAAAAGTCATGTGATCCAGACAAAATAATATATATATATTATATATATATATATATATATATATATATATATATATATATATATATATACACACACACACACACCTATTATCAAATTTGCTTCATTCTTAGTGTTTTGTTGAGAAGCATACCCAGGTAGGTAGCGTACAGGTGCCTGACTACATAGCTGTAAACACTGCTCCCATCTAGCATACTTGCAAAGTTTTTTTTCTTGATTCAGATAAATGTTAAATCAGGTTTTGTTTTCCCTTTAATGGGTGAAACAGGAAAGGGAGGGAGAGAAACTGACAAATGTAAAACTAGACTAGTTTTGCTTTGAGAAAAAACCTCTCCAAATTGGCGCTAGATGCCCACCACTGGTCTAAACAAGAGTTATAGTTATAACAGCAGTATTGCAAAAGTGTTGACCAGTTTACCGAGTAGGCATTAATCTTGTGTTATATTATTTTAAAGGTACAGTGCCATACCAGAGCGCTGAGTTGGCTGCATCATTGCCAGCTGGATAGGATTTGCAGGACGTTGGTTTAGCAGTGGGTGATTTGTAGCAGCTGTTAATGGGTAGAAAGGCTGGCCAAGGACTGATGGGGAGAGACCCTGGAGGGGGGGCAAGTCGACACCAGATGAAAGAAGTCCTAAAACAAAAAAATGCATTTAAATTTCTGTACACTATAGGAATGAATTACAGTAAACTTACAGAACCCCCCCCCCCCACCACAACACCCTCCCCTCACACACAGTTACATACCTGCCTGCAGCAAGGGGAGATGCTGTGGTGGAACTCCTTGTGCCAGTAGCCTTTGTACTAGACCTGGGTGCATTTGGTGAGATGGCCGAACTATTGGAACAATGGGCATCTGATGAAGTGGCCGTAGGAAGGGTGCTCCAGGAACAGGGGAAGGTAAGGTAGGCGTTCTCCTGCCAGCTGTTTTGGGACGGAAGTCCTGGTCTTTGGTGTATCGGCTCTGGTGTGAGAGTGGTGGGGTGCATACAGGACGCTGAGATGGGAATTTCACTCCCATTATCGGTGATGTTTCTTGATGACTATTCTCAGACAACGGAGTGATTAGTACTCCATCTGCGCAATATAATACATGCTTACATTTTTTTGTAGGTTACCATAGGAGACAAGTAATTCATAATTGGATTATATTTCTAACATTCTCATTTGACCGTATGTTAGGATAGGTCTGAATAATACAAAAGCAGCATTGGAACATTGCAAACAAGAACCAGCTCTACAAAATGTCAGAGGGAAGAGAATACCTTCCTGCACCCTCTGCCCATCTTCCTTTCCACGACTGTTCTGTTTTGCAGTAGCGAAATCGTCCTTGCATTTCTCTTTGCTTTCATACATCTTGCGGATCACAGAGGTAGGCGTAAAAGATGGAGAAAGCTAAAAAGAAGAATTTGTATTTCAACAACTAGAGTATCCTAAAAGAATTAGAACTTCACATCTTCTACCAACAGAATCAAGTGTATATGCCAGAGACTGACTGGAAGCAAATAAAATCTTACAACTGATCAAAACAATTTTTTTCTTTAAATGAGTCAGGTAGAACATGCAATTTTAAACTTCTTTCCAATTTACGTCTATCATTAATTTGCTTCATTCTCTTGGTGTCCTTTGTTGAAAGGCATACATAGGTAGGAGCAGCAATACACTACTGGGAGCTAACCGTTGATTGATGAAGGCAGGTACCAAACGATACCGAATGAATGAAGCATACTAAAGATTTAAGAGAAGAACTTGCCAAAATAGTTTTTATCTTTTTTGTCACCAGTTTAACAGATATAGCATCCTTGTGATTTGGGAAATATATTGTAAAAAAAATAGTTTTCGGGGGGGGTGTGTGACAGTTTTAGTTAGCTTAATTTAAAGAAGAAATACATAAAAACAAAATAAAGAACAAAAACAGAAAGCTGCATGTTTTTGTGGAATGTATACACTATATACACACAAAAATATGAGAGTACGCTTTTTTTTAGTTTTGATAAAAAGGTCTTTATCTGCAGCTATGTAAATCATGTCTAAAATGATGCAATGGGGCAACTCATTTAGTATAGCAGAACTGCCCAAATTCTTAAAATTGACCAACAAAATTATATATACTTTTAAGTAAATAACCCCAGGTATTGATCTAGGCCCATTGTGTTATATTTAAACTGTTGGCAGTTAAACACACAACCACTTTTTTTTTAACCAAAACTACAAGTTTCTCACTGAAATAGTAATTTATTTATTTTTTTAAAGTCTTAAGACAAATTATTGGCTTCCCTAGTATCCCGTGTTGAGAATTAGCTGACATGTATGGGTTTATCATTGTTTTGTGTAATTTGAAGGGAACCAATTGCAACTGTGCACCACTTCTGAAAAGATAGACACATTATGACAATGGGTTCAGCGCTCATTTGGTATGGCATAACTGCATTTTCAAAATTAAAGGATAGAGATAGATATCATTAGAGATATCATTAGAGATAGATATATATTAGACAAGCCAGGGTTTTGATCTAGGTCCATTTTGACGTTTTATGCCACAAGTTGGCAGTCAGATGTATGTTAAATGTGATTAAAAATAAATGGGTTTCTCACAAAGTTTTTTTTTTTTTTTACACAACTTGTGAAGTCATAAGAAAATTGGTTGTTAACGCTTATCTAGGTCCTCTGTGTATAGAATTACCAGACATTTATAGATTTGTCATTGTTTAAGTAATTAGAAGGCCACTATTGGCAACTACTGAAAGATGATTTTTAAATAAGTTATTGCAGTGGGCCTGGGGCCAAGTATTTTGAAAGTAGACAACCAACCAAATCGGTTCGTGGTCAATCAGGGGTCACTCAAGGGATACACTCACTGGCCACTCAGGGGGCCCCAAGTTCCTCCATGGTCACTGATCCCCGACTGATCAAAACCAAACAGACAAGTGATAATTTGGTGCAATTAGTAAACAACTTGAGAGACCATGGTGGTAACAGGTCAATCTGTGGACTCTGAGTGACCCAGGTATCAATTCCTTAGATTACTGGGTCACTTTGTGAACACCACGACGACGGTCATCACCTAGTGGTCACTCATTCAGCATTCCTCAATGATGTGAATCACCAAATGGTAACTCAACCAGCATCCCACAACATCATGAGTCAATTAGTGGTCACTCAGCCAGCAACTTACAATGAACTTTGTCACCTTATCACAACCAGTCATCTTGTTCTCTGTTTAGAACATTTTTTAGAACATTTTTTTTTTTTTGCGATCTGGGAGACTAATACCTAGCACCAACGTTTCTTGTATTACAGGCTTTAAACTCCTTTCCAGTGTTTCACATAAAAGAGGTTCTTAAATGAACTGACAACAGAATTTAAAGCGATTGTTTCTGTAGCCGATATGCTAAGGAAACCATCACTTTGCACAAGACGCACTAAGACCACCTTTTGTAGGAAAGTTGGTGATTGCAGAGTATAAAGACTTCAATGGGACTACACTGCACTACAGCGGCCAGGAAGACCAGCTAACAGGTGGACATTCCCCGATTGTGTGCATTTAAGATTTTTAACTTTGTAAGTGCATTTTAACAGCGTGATTTGGGCATAATAAATTTACTACACTTGAACCGTGAATGCGCTGCTGCATTTGCGTTTTGTAGTCTAGTCCTCAATTCCTTGAGTTAGAGTGTACTGACGGGGATGGCCATCATCATTACTTGTGAGATATTCACCTCCTGGCCAGCAGGAGGAGGCAAAAAGCACCACAGCAGAGCTGTTAAATAACTCCTCCCTTCCCTCCCACTCCAGTCATTCGATGAAGTTAGGAAGAGAAAGGAAAAGCAAAAGGTGCAGAGGTGTCTGAAGTTTACAAAAAAATAACCTGTCTTAAAAGAACAGGGCGGACCGTGGACTTGTGTCTAAAAAGAAACAAATTTATCAGGTAAGCATAAATTTTCTTTTTAAAGACACGATAAGTCCATGGATCATCATCCTTACTTGTGGGATACAATACCAAAGCTAGAGTCCACGGATGATAAGGGAGGGACAAGACAGAGAACCTAAACGGAAGGCACCCCTGCTTGAAGAACCTTTCTCCCAAAAGCAGCCTCAGCTGAGGCAAAAGTATCAAATTTATAAAATTTAGAAAAAGTGTGGAGAGAAGACCAAGTTGCAGCCTTGCAAATCTGTTCTACAGAAGCTTCATTTTTGAATGCCCATGAGGAAGCAACAGCCCTAGTGGAATGAGCCGTAACTCTTTCAGGAGGCTGTTGTCCAGCAGTCTCATATGCAAAACAGATGATACTTTTCAGCCAAAAAGAAAGAGGTAGCCATAGCTTTCTGACCCTTACGTTTTCCAGAGAAAATTACAAAAAGAGAGGAAGACTGACGAAAGTCCCTAGTCGCTTGTAAGTACTACGTCCAAATTGTGCAGAAGATGTTCCTTCTGAGAAGGATTAAGACACAAGGAAGGAACAACAATCTCCTGATTAATGTTCCTGTCTGAATCAACCTTAGGAAGAAACCCTAGTTTAGTACGTAAAACTACCTTATAAGAATGAAAAATAAGGTAAGGCGAATTGTATTGCAACGCCGAGAGCTTAGACACTCTTCGAGCTGAAGAAATAGCAACAAGAAATAAAACTTTTCAAGCTAATATCTAAAGGAATGCATAGGCTCAAACGGAGCCCCTTGAAGAACTTTAAGAACTAAATCCAGACTCCATGAAGGAGTAACAGGTTTGAACACAGGCCTGATCCTAACCAAGGCCTGACAAAAAGATTGTAGATCTGGAACATCTGCCAAACGTTTGTGTAACAAAATCGATAAGGCAGAGATCTGACCCTTTAGGGAACTTGTCGATAAACCCTTCTCCAAACCTTCTTGGAGAAAAGACAAAATTATGGGAATCCTAACTCTACTCCATGAGTAGCCCTTGGATTCACACCAATAGAGATATTTACGCTATATCTTATGGTAAATCTTTCTAGTTACAGGCTTACGTGCCTGAATCAAGGTCTCTATGACCGAATCAGAAAACACCCGCTTGGATAGGATTAAGCGTTTAATCTCCAAGCAGTCAGCTTCAGAGAAACTAGATTTGGGTGAAGGAAGGGCCCTTGAATTACAAGATCCTTCCTCAACGGAAGTCTCCAAGGTGGCAGAGATGACATGTCCACCAGATCTGCATACCAAATCCTGCAAGGTCAAGCAGGAGCAATGAGGATCACTGATGTCCTCTCCTGCTTGATTCAAGCAATGACCCGAGGCAGAAGCGCAAACGGGGGAACAGGTATGATAGGCTGAAGGACCAAGGAACTGCCAGAGCATCTATCAATTCCGCCTGGGGGATTCCTGGACCTCGACCAGTATCTCGGGAGCTTGGCATTCTGACGAGATGCCATGAGATCCAACTCCGGCCGACCCCATTTGAGAATCAGGTTGGAGAACACTTCCGGATGGAGTTCCCACTCTCCCGGATGAAAAGTCTGTCTGCTCAGAAAGTCCGTCTCCCAGTTGTCCACCCCTGGGATGTGGATCGCTGACAGATGGCAAGAATGAGCCTCTGCCCACCGGATTATCTTGGCTACCTCGGTCACCGCTAAGGAACTCCTCTCGTTCCTCCCTGATGATTGATGTAAGCCACGGTCGTTATGTTGTTCGACTGGAATCTGATGAACTGGGCCAAAGCCAACTGAGGCCAGGCCAGGCCAGAAGAGCATTGAAGATTGCTCTTAGTTCCAGGATGTTTATAGGAAGAAGACTCTGAGTCCATACTCCCTGAGCCTTTAGGGAACCCCAAACAGCTCCCCACCCTAGAAGGCTGGCGTCTTGTCAAAATCACCCAGGACGGTCTGCGAAAGCAGGTTCCCTGGGATAGATGATCCGGAGACAACCACCATTGAAGAGAGTCCCTCGTCTCCTGTTCCAGGGTTATTCGAGGAGACAAGTCTGCATAGTCTCCATTCCACTGCCTGAGCATGTCTAACTGCAGAGGCCTGAGATGGAACTGAGCAAACGGGATGATGTCCATTGCCGCCACCAACAGTCCGATTACTTCCATGCACTGAGCCACTGACGGCCAAGGAGTGGACTGAAGGGCTCGACAGGTATTGAGAATTTTTCTGACAGAGGTCAGGAAATCAAAGATTCTGATGGATATAGAATCGATTAGAATTCCCAAGAAGGTCACCCTCGTCTTCGGGATTAAAGAACTCTTTTCCAGATTTACCTTCCACCCGTGAGTTCTGAGAAGGATAGCACAATGTCGGTATGAGATCTTGCTTGTTGACAAGATGGCGCCTGGATTAGAAAGTCGTCCAGATAAGGTGCCACCGCAATGCCCCGTGGTCTTAGAACTGCCAACAGAGACCCCAGAACCTTTGTGAAAATTCTGGGTGCGGTGGCCAGGCCGAAAGGAAGAGCCACGAACTGAAAGTGTTTGTCCAGAAAGGCAAACCTCAGGAACCTGTGATGATCTCTGTGGATAGGAACATGTAGATATGCATCCTTTAAACCTGAACTCTTAGCTGCCAATTTAATAATTTGTAGAGAAGCATCCATAATAAAAAGCATTGGCTAACTTCAGAGCTTTTATCCTATCTTGAATCACCTCTAAGGAAGTCTCAGTCTTGAGAGGCTCTGATAGAGCATCAAACCAATAAGCTGCTGCACTAGTGACAGTAGCAATGCACGCAGCCGGCTGTAAAAGCAGACCCTGGTGAACATAAATCTTTTTTAAGTAGACCCTCTAACTTATTGTCCATGGGATCTTTAAAAGCACAACTATCCTCAATGGGAATAGTAGTTTGCTTGGCTAAGGTGGAGATAGCCCCTTCCACCTTAGGGACCGTCTGCCAAGCTTCCCTGACAGCGTCTGCTATAAGAAACCTCTTTTTGAAAATAGGAGATAGAGAGAAAGGAATACCTGGTCTCTCCCATTCCTTGGAAACAATCTCAGAAGCTCGCTTCGGCACTGGAAAAACTGAGTAAGAAGGAACTTCAAAATATCTATCTAATTTACTCGACTTCGACTTCGCAGGAGCGACCACTACTGTAGAATCAGTTGTCTAAAGTAAACAAAACCTCCCTGAGTAACAGGCGGAGGTGTTCTAGTTTAAACCTGAAAGATACAACCTCTGAATCAGTCAAAAGGTAATTATCTTTGAGTCTGAAATTTCGCCTTCTGATAGAACCTCAATACCCTCCATCTCAGTTCCATGAGAGGGTACATCAGAGATTGCCACCATTGCATCAGAAACCTCACTGACAACATGGTTGTCTTTCCTCTTACGCTTGCCTTGAAGTATAGGAAAAGCAGACAACGCATCAGAAATTGTGGAAGACCTAAGCGCAGCTATGTCCTTTAAAAAGGTAACTCCAGCAGGCGCTAGTGCAGAAGTACAGGGCACTGCTTGTGCGGGCGTTAAAGATTGGGACGCTTGGGGAGAAAGCTGTGGCATACTTTGACACTCAGACTCCTGAGAAGCATCCTCGGAGAAATTTTGCTCATTGAAAATCTTATCCCTATAACTTAAAGCCCTCTCAATACATGAGGGACAGAAAGGGATTGGTGGTTCCACATTTGCATCCAAACACATGGAGCAAGTAACATTTTCCACGGCTCCTATGTCCATACTTAAGCACAATAAGAAAAACAAATGTAATAAACTTTTTTTTTTAAACATTACTGTCTCAAAAAAAACAAAAAAAAAACTACTACTACATGAGAATGAGCTCAAGCAAAGGGGCAAAATATAATCAAGTTACTCAATTTAAAAAAAAATATGGATGACAGAGAAAAAAAAAAAAAAAAATGTTACTGTGTCTTTAAACTTAAGATAACAGTTTTTACTGTAATATGCAAAGCGTGTCCCAGTAGCTAAGAGAACAAAATTCTGACACCCCTACACCTCAGCAATTCTGCTGAGGTGCCTATCTGCCAAACGGACTCACTCCTGGTCTCTTAAAGCTTGAACGATCCGGATGTGCAAGGACCCAAAAAGCGCTATAACCGCCTGCTTAAACTGTAAAGAAACCATGCGGTTTTTGGGGCAAAAAGGGCCGATGCCTTCCTACTCTTACAGGCTATGGCAGCTATAGATGGCTGAAAGTTGTGAAACTATTAGAAGCGTGCAAATGGATAGCCCCGCCCATCGTGGGAGCCACAGAGAAAACATAACCTGATCTGCTTAGAAGCGTTATCCTAGACTGATAGGAAAATAAACCACCAGAATTTTAAAATGAGCTCCCCAGCCCCAGTGCCTGTACTTATGGCTGTCCTTTACGCTCTAAACACGAGAGATAGATGTCCCAACACAAGGTTGTTTTAGAATCTGAGCCTTATGTACTATGCAATAATTTAAAGTGCTCACTTTCTCTTAATAAAAAGTTAGTTAGCACTTACCTTTGTATTCTGCCCGACAGCAGGGCAGCTCAGCAGGTTTAGGAGGTCCTCGCCCTCCCATAGCCCTGTGGAGAAAGATAAACCTGAGTTAAGAGTGCTTAGGCTATCAGGAGAAGGGCAGCATAAATGTATAGGAGGCGCAGTGAGAATTATGTCCCACCAGTTCCTATTGCTCTAAAGCCAACAAAAGCTCTACTGAAGAGACTGATATGGACTACGGCTACACCCTAGAACAAAGCAGCACTCTGGCACTACTTTAAAAATAATAAACTCTTGATTGAAGAATCTATAATATCTTCCTATCACTAACGTAGGCAAAGAGAATGACTGGGGTGGGAGGAGCTATTTAACAGCTCTGCTGTGGTGCTCTTTGCCTCCTCCTGCTGACCAGGAGGTGAATATCCCACAAGTAAGGATGATGATCTGTGGAGGAGCAGACAAACAAAAACAACTGCCTGCAGAACCCTTCTACCAAAATGGTAAAATTTTGTGAAGGTATGTAAAAACCACCAAGTAGCTGCTTTGCAAATATGATCAACTGAAGCCTCATTCTTGAAAGCCCAAGAAGTGGCAACTGACCTAGTAGAATGAGCAGTTATCTGCTGTGGTAGAGGCTGACCTGCCTTCAAATTAACTTCTTGGTTTAAACTTTTGATCAATGCACTAGGAAATTTAAGTTTTCCAAACCTTATGAAACATTTTCCTAGACACAGGCTTATTAGCCTAAAATCAGAGTGTCAATAACAGAGTCTGAGACCTCTATGCCTCAGAACCAAGCGTTCAATTTCCATGCCATCAAGTTTAGAGACTGTAGATCCGGATGGAAGAAAGGATCTCGAGACTAAATATTCCCTTTTCAAGCTTGAAGAGCCCTTAGAAAAGCACGGAGTTCCAGAACATTGATTGGAAGCCTCACCTCTCAAGGAGCCCAAATGCTCCCCTGAAAGACTTGCATGTGTAATGATCAGAGACCAGGTAGGACGAGTAAAAAGAAAATTTATGCTTACCTGATAAATTTGTTTCTTTTTAGACACAATGAGTCCACAGATTTCATCCTTACTTGTGGGATTATGCCTCCTGGTCAGCAGGAGGAGGCAAAGAGCACGACAGCAGAGCTGTTATATAGCTCATCCCCTCCCTCTCCAGTCATTCGACTGAAGTTAGGAAGAGAAAGGAAAAGCCAAGGTGCAGAGGTGTCTGAAGTGTACAAAAAACAACAACCTGTCTCAGAAGAACAGGGCAGGCCGTGGACTCATCGTGTCTAAAAAGAAAATTTATGCTTACCTGATAAATTTGTTTCTTTTTAAAGACACAAGTTCACGGATTTCATCCTTACTTGTGGGATACAATACCAAAGCTAGAGTACACGGATGAAAAAGGGAGGGACAAGACAGAGAACCTAAACGGAAGGAACCACTGCTTGAAGAACCTTTCCCCCCAAAACAGCCTCAGCCGAAGCAAAAGTAGCAAATTTGTAAAATTTAGAAAAAGTGTGAAGAGACCAAGTTGCAGCCTTGCAAATCTGCTGAACTGAAGCATCATTTTTGAATGCCCATGAGGAAGCTACAGCCCTAGTGGAATGAGCCGTAACTTTCAGGAGGCTGCTGTCCAGCAGTCTCATATGCCAAGTGGATGATACTCTTCAGCCAAAAAGAAAGATAGCCGTAGCTTTCTGAGCCTTAAGTTTCCCAGAAAAAAAAAAAAAAAAAGTTGATAAACAGAGAAGAGAATTGACGAAAATCCTTACTTGCTTGTAAGTAAAACTTTAACGCACGGACAACGTCCAAATTGTTCAGAAGACGTTCCTTCTGAGAAGAAGGGTTAAGACACAAGGAAGGAACAACAATCTCCTGATTAATGTTCTTGTCTGAAACAACCTTAGGAAGAAAAGTATAGTACGCAACACCACCTTATACGAATGAAAAATAAAAGGTAAGGCGAATTATATTGTAATGCCGAAAGCTCAGACACTCTTCGAGCAGAAGAAATGGCAAGAAGAAATAAACTTTCCAAGATAACAACTTAATATCTATGGAATGCATAGGTTCAAACGGAACCTCTTGAAGAACTCTAAGAACTAAATTCAAAAACTCCATGGAGGAGCAATTGGTTTAAACAGGCCTGATTCTAGTCAAAGCCTGACAAAAAGATTGAACATCTAGGACATCTGTCAGACGCTTCTGTAACAAAATAGATAAAGCAGAAATCTGACCCTTTAGGGAACTCGCTGATAATCCCTTCTCCAATCCTTGGAGAAAAGACAAAATCCCAACTACTCCATGAGTAGCCCTTAGATTCACACCAATAAAGATATTTACGCCATATCTTATGGTAAATCTTCCTAGTTACAGGTTTATGTGCCTCAATTAAAGTATCTATAAACAAATCGGAGAAACCTCGCTTGGATAGAATTAATCGTTCAATCTCCAAGCAGTTAGCTTCAGAGAAATTAGATTCGGGTGAAGTAAGGGTCCCTGAATGAGAAGGTCCTTCCTCAACAGAAGTGTCCAGGGTGACAGATGACATGTCTACCAGGTCGGCATACCAAATCCTGCGAGGCCACGCAGGAGCGATGAGGATCACTGATGCCTTCTCCTGTTTGATTTGAGTAATAACCCAGGGAAGAAGAGCAAATGGGGGGGGGGGGAATAGATATGCTAGGTTGAAGAACCAAGGAACCGCTAAGGCATCCATCAGCTCGGCCTGGGGATCCCTGGACCTGTATCTCGGGAGCTTGGCATTCAGACGAGATGCCATGAGATCTAATTCCGGCCGACCCCATCTGAGAATCTGTTTGGAAAATATTTCCGGATGGAGTTTCCACTCTGCAGGATGAAAAGTCTGCCTGCTCAGAGAATCCGCCTCCCAGTTTTCTACCCCTGGAATGTGGATCGCTGACAGATGGCAAGAATGGGCCTCCGCCCACTGGATTATCTTTGCTACTTCTGTCATCACTAAGGAACTCCTCGTTACTCCCTGATTGATGTAAGCCACTGTCGTTATGTTGTCCGACTGGAATCTGATGAATTGAGCCGAAGCCAACTGAGGCCAAGCTCGAAGAGCGTTGAAGATTGCCCTCAGCTCTAGAATGATGGGAGAGACTCGGTCTGAGTCCATATTCTCTGAGCCTTTAAAGAACCCCATACTGCTCCCCAACCTAAGAGGCTGGCGCCCGTCGTCACAATCACCCATGACTGTCTGCGAAAGCATGTCCCCTTGGACAGATGATTCAGAGACAACCACCATTGAAGAGAGTCCCTCGTCTCTTGTTCTAGGGTTATTCGAGGAGACAAATCCATATAATCTTCATTCCACTGCCTGAGCATGCTTAACTGCAGAGGCCCGAGATGAAATCGTGCAAAAGGAATGATATCCATTGCCTCTACCATCAATCCAATTACCTCCATGCATTGAGCCACTGATGGTCAAGGAGTGGAATGAAGAGCTCGACATGTAATCAGAATATTTGATCTTTTCCAAATTTACCTTCCACCCGTGAGTTCTCAGGAAGGATAGCACAATGTCGGTATGGGACCTTGTCTGCTGAGAAGATGACGCCTGGATTAGAATATCATCCAGATAAGGCGCCACCGCAATGCCCCGCGTTCGTAGAACTGCCAACAGAGACCCCAGAACCTTTGTGAAAATTATGGGTGCCGTGCTGTGGCTAGAACGAAAGGAAGTGCCACGAACTGAAAGTATTTGTCCAGGAAGGCAAACCTCAGAAATGTATGATCTCTGGATAGGAACATGAAGATATGTATCCTTTAGATCTACTGTCGTCATGAATTGACCCTCCTGGATCAATGGAAGAATGGTACGAATAGTTTCCATCTTGAACGATGGAACTCTGAGAAACTTGTTTAGACTCTTTAGGTCTAGGATAGGTCTGAATGTTCCCTCTTTTTTTGGGCATTACAAACAGATTTGAATAAAAACCCTGTCCCTGTATTGGAACGGGACGAATTACTCCCATGGAAGAGAGGTCTCTTACACAATGTAAGAACGCCTCTCTTTATCTGGTCTGCAGATAATCTTGAAAGAAGAAATTGAAAAGGGGAAGAATTTCTGAACTCCAGTTTGTATCCCTGAGACACTATTTCTATAGCCCAGGGATCCTGAACATCTCGTACCCAAGCCTGAATAAATAAGGAAAGTCTGCCCCTACCAGATCCGGTCCCGTATCGGGGGCAAACCCTTCATGCTGACTTGGAATAAGCGGCAGGCTTCTTGGATTGTTTACCTTTGGTCCAAGATTGATTTGGTTTCCAAGTGGACTTGGTTTGTGAATAGTTTACTTCCTGTTTAGGAGGAAGTGAAAGAATTTCCCTTGAAATGTCGAAAGAAACGAAAATTACACCGTCATCCCTTCTGCTTATTTCTTTTGTCTTGAGGGAAGACATGACCCTTGCCTCCCGTGATGTAAGCGATAATTTCATCCAAATCTAAGCTTTTGGCAATTCCCTATAAGGGAAAAACCTTGTTTGGACCTGGATTGAAGGAAACATCCGCAGACCAAGGTTTCAACCATAAGGCTCTGTGGGCTAGAATAGAGAAACCTTAACTTTTAGCTGCCAATTTAGTAATTTGCAGGGAAGCGTTTTTTATGAAGGACTTTGCTAACTTTAATCCGATCCTGGATTTCTTCCAAAGAAGTCTGTCTTAAGAGACCCTGCAAGAGCATCAAACCAATAAGCTGCCGCACTGGTTACTGTAACAATACATGGCAGGTTGCAGAAGTAAACCCTGGTGAAAATACATTTTTTAGTAGACCCTCCAACTTCTTATCCATGGGGTCTTTAAACACACAACTATCCTCAATAAGAATAGTAGTTCGTTTGGCCAAGGTGGAAATAGTTAATTCCACCTTAGTGACCGTTTGCCAAGGTTCCTTGACAGCGTCCGCAATTGGGAACATTTTCTTAAAAATAGGAGAGGGAGAGAAGGGAATACCAGGTCTCTCCCATTCCTTAGAGGTTTTTCCAGTTCCCAAGCGAACTTCGGAAATTATTGCCGAGTAAGAAGGAACTTCTAAATATCTGTCTAACTTACTCAATTTCTCAGGAACGACCACTCCAGTGGAATCACAGTCGTCCAAAGTCATTAAAACCTCCCTGATTAACAGACGGAGGTGTTCTAGTTTAAACCGGAAAGAAACAACAACTTCTTAATCAGTCAAAAATAAGGAACACCCCGAGTCTGAAATTTCACCTTCCGATAGAACCTCCATACCCTCTCTCTCTGAAACCTGGGAGGGTACGTCAGAGGTTGCCACCAGAGCATCAGACACTTGGTTAACCACATAGTAGTCCTTCCGTTTACGTTTGCCTTGAAGCATAGGAAAGGTAGATAGCGCCTCCAAAAGAGAAAGACATAACTGCAGCGGAAACTAGAGGCGAAGTATATGGTACTGCTTGGGCGGGCGTTAAAGGCTGGGACGCTTGGGGAGAAAGCTGTGGCATACCTGGACTCTCATTGTTAGACTCTCGAGAAGCATCCGCCACTGACAATTTTTTTTTTATCATGAAAAATCTTATCTTTATAGCTTAAAGCCCTCTCAATACATAAAGGGCAAAAAGGAACAGGAGGTTCCACATTGGCATCCAAACACACTGCGCAGACAACATTTTCTAATTCCATTCTGTAGAACAGGTCAGAAAATTAAACAAAAAATGACTTGAAAATGTTTAGGTTGGCCCTTTAAATGCACCACTCAGACTCTTACTATATGAGAGAATATTATTAATAATACGATCTTAATTTACTTTGAACACTTTCTTTAAAAACTAAACATAGCGGTTTTTCTTATGTCTTGTTGAACAGAAAAAAAATAGACGTTTAATAACTGAGCATATTAAATTCTGAAACAGAAATACTATTTACCCCATTCAGACACCTCACAGCCTCAATCGGCTAAGCTGAGGCGCCTACCTGCCTCCAGACCTCTCTCTTTAGGAATATGTCTGGTTGGGCTACAGAGCGCTAACAACCGCCTGCTTAGATAACCATGCGGTTCAGCGTACTGCCCGAAGAGCTGTAGAAATATGCAGCAGACTTGTTCCGTCTTCAATCTGAACAGGACCGGAACAAGCGTCAATATAAAATACGCAACGTCAAGAAAGCGCACAAATATAAGCCATTGTGGGCGTCATCTTAAACTGTTCGTACCGGGAGTATATAATAAAAATATGACCGATACTGTCCCTAGCCTTAGCCCAGTGCCTCAGTACCCATGCTATTATTATGGGAACCCTTTAGCCTTAGCCCAGTGTAAATGTACCCATGCTGTCATCATAGGAACCCCTTCCATCTGAAGAGTCTCATCCCAGAGAAATAAAGTAAAATTTTATCCGTGCAGAGTCCACTCCGAGTATAACTAAATTTGCCACAGAATCAATAGAAACTGCACTTACCTTAATGCTGTCTGACAGCAAGACAGCTCCAACAGGTGTAGGAGGTCCTCTCCCTCCCATAGCCCTGTTGAAAAAGATAGGTCTTCTTGAGAAGGGCAGCATAACAATACAGGAGGCGCAGTGAGAATTATGTCCCACCAGTTCCCATTGCTCTAAAGCCACCAAATGCTCTTCTGTAGAGACTGATATGGACTACGGCTACACCCTAAACAAAAACAGCACACTCTGGCACTGTTTGTAAAATAAACTCTTGAGGGGGGGGCGGAGCTAGCCACTGATCTGACTAGACGTGTGCACACTGAGCTCCGTGAAACAAATTTCTAAAAGAGATTTATAAAGTATTAATTTCGGTTTAACCTAAAGATAAAATCACCCATTCTGCTGCTGGACATTACTGTAATGCAGAGTGACCTCTTTTATACACCCTGTTAGCAGCCGATAACCATCGCATAAGGGGACACCTATAGAGGGACGAGTGGTCCCGCTACGGAGAGTGCAGACGGGTGTTAACGACAACTTGAGGAGTTTATGGTTCCCTCACCGGACTTTCTGCAGTCATCTGGACTAGCCTGATTAGATACAACTATCCTCTCTGCCTCTGCTGCCACTCGTTTGTGAACCGTGGTCCACACAGCAGCCCCTCACCTCTGGCGGCAGCCGTTTCCTAACTCCGGAGGGTCGGGGCTCCGCTCCGGAGTTGCGGCCTTCCCTCACACCAACTAGCATCGAACACCTGCCGTCGCCGACTGACTTCGCTCCGGAGGATCGGGGACCCGCTCCGGAGCACTCAGCTGTAGCCAGTTCCTGTGGGAGGAAGAAAGGATTACTAGCCTCGGGACTTACCTGGAAGTCTTGAGATACATACCCGCATACCTCCAGTGCCAGTCGGATTCAAGAGAGGGCTCAGAACGCCCAGATTCTCAGCGGTCAACAAGTTCTTGCCGTGCGGTGGATCCGGTAGCCACCTTGGAAGACTGCCCATTACCGAAGCTGGTGTTGCTCACGTCTTGGCCCCTACTGTGACCTGGGGGACCCGGGAACGGCCCTCACAGGCCGCTTCGTCTAAGTTCCGATTTGGCACGAAAGATCGCCATTTTGAGGCCTATGCGGGGGACTCACCAGTGTTCTACGCAGAGAGCATCTTGTCACAAGCGGAGTGTGAGGTAAGAGTACATGCCTGGCCACAACTCCATACACTGCTCTCATAAGCATAGCTAGTCCGTGGATGGTTAGGACATAAACGGCTCCATTGCAAGCATAATTTATAGTACAAGCAAGCTGCAGGCAGGTCTGAATCACGTACTGCCAGCCGGATCTACTGAATAAAACTCTGACACTCTGATATTTAATATTTAATGCTTGCTTCCTTTGCCTATGAGCCCACAGAGCTAGATTTAACTAACTTGCTGTCAAGGCAGGGTACTGACAACCCACCATATCTTACATAACATTCTGCCATCTAGCAGACAGATTACCTAACAGTAACTGAACTCAAGCCTACATTCAGAGCAATAGCTTGGGACACTAAGTGATATTTTCATACAGCTGCTGCGTCAGCCAAATGTTCTCTGTTATAAACAGAGTGGAGTGTAACTTTCTTCAGTGTATTGCTGCATATGTGTGCTGTCTCTACTTATGGTTTAAGAGTACTGATTATGTACAATAATCTCACTACACACCTTCTCCTTTTTAAACTCTAAGATACCCCTCACAACTGGTACAACATACTGACAACCTTTGAGCCCACACTGCACTCCCCCTACTGTAAAATACCTTCTGAAATCTTATATCCAGAAGAACATCATCTTCACCTACACTCCTGAACTAACAATTTAAGGACTTAATAGCAGGGTACCTTATCCACCCCTGCTCAATATTCCGCTGAGTTACACTGTCTGTTAATTCTCTCTGGCACCTCTCCCTTTCCGGTCCAGACAGTCTGGGCTGGTCACTTCCCTTCTCCCTTTTCCCTTCTATATAGTCATATCCCACCACTCCCTGGGGTGCCAGTGACTCACATACTTGCATTTATATGTTGGGACCGAAGGGTTCAATTACTACCTACTATTTGATGCTGTAACAAAATGTCATAAATATAGAAAGTGTTATTGACCCCTGCTCCGCAGTCTAGCAATACATATCAGACCTAGTAAACTTTACTGTACGGTGCTTTATACTCTTTAGATTGTTTTCAGAGCGCTCTATAACAGAAGGTTGGTGTTAATTTTTAACCTACAGACATACCTAACAGTCTTAACACAATGCCCCATGGGCCCAGACGTCAGGGGAAACCCTCCACTAACACTCAGAAGACTGTTTATGATCATTTTACTCAATCAGGAAAGGAATCTAACCCTGTCACCGAGGAGATGAGCGACCCTGAGTCGATCGATGCTGAATCTCATTCCAGTGTGCGCTCAGAAGCGCCATCACATTACATTACTAAGGCTACCCTACAACATATGTTGGCCAGTCAAACACGCTCTATCACCCAGGAAATTCAACGGTCCTCTGCGGAACTGAAAAAGGAAATCTCCGAGATTGGAGAAAGAGTTGAAGCACTAGAGCGGAAACGGGATGATCTAGCAGTAGATCAATCAAACCTGCTCACTTACTCTGAAACCCTAGCAGACCAGATGACTCAACTTGAATTTAAAATGGCAGACATTGAAGACAGATCTCGCAGAAATAATATCCGGTTTAGGGGCATCCCAGAAACCGTGGAAAATACTCATCTCCAACCCTACCTAAAAGGAGCTGTTTACAGTACTCGTGGGCACCCCAGATGGACACACTGATACAATGGAGAGAGCCCATAGAGCTTTAAGATCACGACTTGCTCCTGCCGACAAACCAAGAGATGTAATTGTCTGCTTTCACAGCTACATATATAAAGACAAACTTATGCAAGCAGCCTTCAAAAGACCGCCTATGCCAGAAAAATTCAAGGATGTTCAACTCCTGCCTGACCTTTCAACTCATACACTACAGTACCGTAAAACCTTTCAACAAATTACTCTGACACTCAGGAAGGCTAATATTAAATACAGGTGGGGCCACCCCACAAACCTAGTGGTCACCAGAAATAACCAGAGCCACACAATTAACTCCATACCTCAAGGTATGGCTCTCCTGGCCACATGGGGCCTACACCAGGAACAACCTCCACCGTTACAGCCAACTTACCCAAAGCCGAGAGCTTCGGCTCCCGAATGGTCTATTAAAGAACAAAGAGCCAAGAAACCTAAAACTAACCCACCGTAAAAACACGTCTGGTAGCCTTTCACGGAATTTACCTAGACTTTATTTAACCTGGAAGTTTGACCTGTCTCCAACAGATCATAACTGAGACTGAGTTAAAGTTTAAAAAGTTTACTATTAGATAGTACAATTAAGTTATGTGTTTGATTGTTATTTTAAGGTTGTTGTCTTAATTTAAGTATTGCACATATGTAATAGCAAGTTAATTTACAATGATTACTGCGGAGCAGGGTCCATTCCAAAGACCCCTGTTTCTATTAGCTTCTCGCCCCCTCACGGGCAGCCCACACTAGGGCTCCACCATAGCGAACTATTTTCGCTAACTTTTCTTTACTCTGTTGTCTATTTCCCTCCCCCTACCCTCCCCACCTACACTAACTCTCATTATTAAAAGACCTGACCTACTCCCAATACCTCCCTATGCCACCCCTCAAAATACTAACCCATAATGTAAGAGGCCTAAACTCCCCACATAAGCGTAGCCTTTTAGCTAGATCACTCAAATTCCATAACCCTGACGTAGCATTCCTTCAGGAGACACATTGGTCGTCAAGACAATCCTCCTTGCACAATATCTAAAGACTACACTGTCCTCGAATACACCTCTTTTTCAAAAAAAGCCAGAGGTACGGCAAATACATTAAAGAATAGCTTATGAACCAATCCAAGTTCTAAAAGACCCCCAATCTAGATTTCTCATTCTAACATGTAAGCTAGACCATACTGATCATACCTTAGTTTCTATCTATCTACCTAACTCACATCAGCCTAGATACCTCAAACGGATCCTACACACAGTTGACCGGATAAAAATAGGTAGAGTCTTGCTAGCGGGGGACTTCAACATGACTTGGGATCCAGCACTAGACAGAAAAAGAACTACCCGGACAAAACACACTACCCCTCCTGCTCAACTCTCCCAAAAGTTCAGACAAATTATCATCCACTTCTGCTACTTCGATGTATGGCGTTCACTTCATGCTAGAGATAGAGACTACACTCACTTCTCATTCCCTCATAAAACATACTCCAGACTTGATTATGTTTTTTGCTCAGCAGAAACCCTTGACCAAGTCAAACATTCTAACATCTCCCTATGCCCATGGTCTGATCATGACCTAGTTTCAGTAACTCTCCGCTCAGCGGAGCGACACCATGTGAAGCCTTCATGGCGCCTCCCGCATTTAAGGAAACCTTGAGAAAAGACATTGACCTGATTATTGTCATTAGTTTGGCAGTAGAAGGTTGAGATGACACACTATGGGGGGCGGCAAAGGCCACCTTTAGGAGGTCTCATAATTAAAAAACAAGCTCATCTTAAAAAAAACTATCTGGCCTACCCCTTTCCAAATCTCATATTGAATTGCGTCGACTAGAACTCCTAAATAGAAGTACACCCTCAGATGAAACCACAGCTCAAATTACACTGATTAAAAAACCATATTAACCAACTAGAGCTAAAATGCACCCAGGCTAACTTATTTAAACTGAAACAGATTACTTACCATAAGAGTAACAAAGCAGATACACTACTAGCAAATAAACTTAAAAACAGGGCGAGTACCTCAAGAATTCACCAGATTCAATTTGAGAACCAGACATACCGCAAACCCTCAGACATTGGTACTTGTTTTGAGAAATTCTACTCAAACCTGTACAATCTAGAAAAAAATGCAAGCGACAAACTAACTCCTGTTGACAAAATATGCTCCTTCCTTCGCAGCTTAAATCTCCCCTCATTGTCGCCTGACGACCAAGAAACACTTTCATCCCCCATCACCTCTATGGAAATCAAACACGTAATAAAGCATCTAAAGCCTTTTAAAACTCCGGGTCCAGATGGCTACTCAGCAGCCTTCTACAAAACATACACAAACGAACTAACCCCACTACTCTTAAGATTTTTTAACCACGCTAGAGAACAGGGTAGGTTTAGTCAGGAATTCTTGGAAGCAACGGTGATTACTATTCCTAAGCCCCAAAAAGACCCATCCTTATGCTCCAATTACAGGCCAATCTCCCTGATTAATTTAGACATTAAAATTTATGCTAAATTATTTGCTACACGCATCTCTAAATTACTCCCGAAACTCATAAACTTAGATCAAGTAGGATTTATCCCTCACCGCGAAGGACCAGACAACACTAGACGTCTCCTAAACATCTGCACTGAATCCACCAGACTAAATAGGCCATTCTCTGTCATCTCATTGGATGCAGAGAAGGCTTTTGACCGCGTTAGATGGTCCTACTTATGGGAAGCTCTTAAAATCTTTGGTTTCCCAGATCAAATTATCAAAGCGATACAGGCTCTTTACTCCACTCCCACAGCAGTAGTTAGAGGCCTAGGCTTTGCCTCACCCTCCTTCCCAATATCTAATGGCACCAGACAAGGATGTCCACTCTCACCCCTTCTTTTTGCCCTGGCAATCGAGCCACTAGCAGAGCAAATCAGACAAGATAAAAAAAATTGATGGCATTCGCCTACATGGCACTATTCACAAAATTGCACTCTTTGCAGACGACATTACTATATTCTCATCAGACCCCCTATCTTCATTCCCGAGACTGATAGAAATCTTAAACTCCTTTGGAGACATGTCACTCTACAAATTAAATCTAGATAAAACAGAAATCTTTACCTGGGGAATCCCACAGAACACAATAGACACCCTCAGGGTCCAATACAGAGTACATTGCGTCAATAACTTCATCTCCCACTTAGGTGTTAAGATATCGAATAATATCCCTCAGATGATCAAAGACAACTACCTGCCCCTTTTAACCGAACTGCGTACCCTGAAAGACAAATGGGACTATACTCACATCTCATGGATAGGTAGGTTAACAGCCCTTAAGATGTCTTTTCTACCTAAAATTACTTATTTATTTAGATGTCTTCCTCTCCGCATCCCAGGATATCTCCTTCACCAATTTCAGAGTGAATTTACAAAATATATATGGCAGCACAAACCCCCCAGAGTGGCGCACAAAATCCTTCAAAGCCCCCTTAGTAGAGGAGGTATAGCCTCCCCATCAATAACTAGGTATTATGAAGGAGCCATGCTCACCCACATCTCACAATGGGGTGCTAAAGACTCCCCTAGTAAATGGAAAACCATAGAACAAGCCTCCCTCCCAAATCATATATTTTTACCCGACTTAATTTGGATTCCTGCCCACCTAAGACGTACCACAGACATCAGAAATGACATAATACGAGAATGCCTCGCCATGTGGGACACGCTTAGACACTATCCACACATCGCCCCACATCCTTCACCTATTACTCCCTTGACAGGTCTCCTACGAGGCTTACCTGACTCTCATCCTTATGGCTGGACTAGAATTGGAATACAAACAGTAGCTGACCTTTGGGTTACTTCACCAACCCCGCGCTTCATGACACTCTCAGAAATAAAGGCTGGCTCCAATTTACCCAGGTACATGACATACGAATACACAAGACTAAAGAGCTTTCTTACTAATTGGGGATTTCAACCTGAGTTACACCGACCCCGTACACTCTGGGAAACGACTTGGCAACAAGGTAACAAACTACACAGACCATTATCAATGCATTACACCTTAATAGGAAACACAGACCCTGAGAATAAACTTCCTCACTTGGGAATCAGTTCTGAACCTGACTCTGCCCCCACAAGTATGGCAACATGTAATTTCCCTCACTAAAAAAGCACTGCACTGTGTCACACTCTTCGAAACATATTACAAACTCTTAACGAACTGGTACCTTACCCCTGCGAGACTTAATAAAATGTTTGTCTCTACCTCTCCCCTATGCTGGCGTAATTGTGGCAAAAAAGGAGACTCTCTACACATATGGTGGGAATGCCCCAAGTTAAAACCCTTATGGAGTACCTGCTTCCGTACGCTAGGGAGATTAGGCATAACACTTCCTATAACTCCTTCTAATGCCCTCTTACACATAGGCATTACTAAATTACCTAAACACCAAGCATATCTAGCAATTTATTTGCTAACAGCTACTAAAGCGACAATAGCCAAGGCATGGAAAACTGAGACGCCCCCAAAATGGTCATGCATCCTAAACTATATGGCATACATCTACAATATGGAGAAACCTATCTTTTACTCTCTAAATAATTCAGACCTATTTGAATTAGTGTGGGCAGATTGGCAATCTAACCACACCACTACTTGGGCCCCGTACACTAGAGCAAACACACACTAGGTAACCCTCTCCAAGTACCATCCGCATATGAACCAAAGCTCTGCCTCTAACAACTACCCTTCCTTTCCTCTCTCCCCAGTCCCTTCCCCCCACCCCAGTTAACCCACCCCATCTGACTTGAGCTATATTTCGTTCACTTTTTCATTTTAGGAACACATTCTAACCTGACATATTTTTAATGTTCCAATTTTTCTGTTCATACTTTCTGTAGGAGCCTAAGTGCTCCAAATCATCTAATATGTCATTGTTGTATTTGAGAAATCTTTACTAATAAAAATTTGAAAATTTAAAAAAATAAATAAAAAAAAATAAACAAACTCTTGATTGAAGAATCAAAAACTAATACCTCACTTTGCCATCGCCCATCACTAACATAGGCAAAGTGACTGGAGTGGGAGGGAGGGGAGGAGCTATATAACAGCTCTGCTGTGGTGCTCTTTGCCTCGTCCTGGTGACCAGGAGGCGTAATCCCACAAGGATGAAATCCATGGACTCATTGTGTCTTTAAAAAGAAAGAAGCCCCCTGAATAATGAGCTGATGATTCAGCCAAGTCAGAGACAGACTTGTACTGGAATCTAAGAATATCCTTTGAGAAATTTAAGAAGTCTTTGGTAAATTGATCCTTCAATCATGTTTGAAGACACACTAACAGTTGTCTGGTGTAAGATTCTGCTAAAGGAAAAGACTGAGCCTGAACCAAGATATCGTCCACAGCAGCACCTTCATGCAGACTTGGAGGCTGTGGCAGACTTCTTACCCTGATTGGGCTTGTTCCAATTGGCATTAGGCCCCCAGACTAAACCAGAATTACCTTGCCTCTGAAAACGAGTTCGGTTTCATTCCTTTTGTCAGACTTTTTGTCCTGAGGAAGACAGTAGTAGTAGCTATAAAAGAATCTAAAGCAGACCCAAAGAAACAATTTCTTCCCTTGAAGAGAGATAAGTTCCAATTTTCTGTCTAGAGGGTCTTTAAAAGAAGTGCCGTCTTCCAAATGAATAGTAGTATGCTTAGCTAGAGTGGAAATAGACCCATCAACCTTAGCAATGGTTTCCCATAACTTTAGAATAGCAGTAGGTTAAGGATATATCTTTTTTTTTTCAAATTCTCTTTATAGATAGAAACACACACATGGGAACCGACAGTTGTACAGAGACTTTTGTTCTCCTGATAACAATAGGAGATACGCTATAATACAGGCATGAGATTTTTCAATACAACAGTTTGACATTTAGTCTCATACGTTTTCCCGATATTGAGTCTAAGCATTTGATTAACATAATAGTTAAAGGTGTATATCTTTTTCATCCATGTATCCTTCTATACCAAGTTTTTTTGTTTTAATGCATTCTAACTTCTTAACTATTAAAACAATTACACTAAACAGTAGCCCCCCAACTTATAGTACGGTACACTTTTGGGCGATCCCTTACCAAGTTGCCGTTACTACCTCCCCACCCCCAGCCCAAACTGTGGTCTTTAAAATACAGTACTCCATTCCCCCTGGAGCTGTGCCTCTACAAAAGATCTCATGATGCAAGAAAGGTCTTAACACCTGTTGCTGTTGGCCCGGGGGGGGCAGTATAAAACTTTGCCATTTGTTTAGAAAGTGTCTCAGCCTACGCTTAGTGTCCAGAGTGGTGTCAAATTGCTCAATGAAAAAAGTTGTCTAAGCATTCTATGTTTGAATTGAGTCAAAGTGGGTGGTTATTTGGAGATCCACTGTGCCAGAATACACTGCCTCGTCAACAATGTGCCGAGTATAAGCATGCGATAATGATTTATGTTGCGCCTCCCACGAAAAAGATTTTTTTGGTCAAAAAAAAAAAAAAAAAAAAAGAGACCCACCTTAAAAGGTAATTTTAACCCAGTATTGCAAGAGTTTCCAGAATTGGTTTACATATGGGCACTCAGAAATAATGTTTAAGTGTAGGCCCTAGTAACGAGCATTTGATACATTGGTTTGGCAAGTCTTGGTTCCAATGTGATAGAGAAATGCAGATTAGGATGTTAAATAGACTAATCTGGACCGCTAGACTAGCCAATCTCGTTCTGTCTAAACTGGTAAGTACGTCATTAGTGGATATTTCCCCCAAATCCTCTATCTGTAGCCTAGTCAAGATATTTCCTACAACACCTTTGGAGGCCTGCGCCATCAAGAGTTGGTATATGGGGGACATAGAAAAATTACCCATCTTATAGGCAACATGGATATATGAAAAGGAAGAGAGCTGCCAAAAATCTGTCTGTTGGGCCATCAGCGTGTTAATATAGTGCCGGACCTGAAGGTAGGCGTAAAAAAAAAGTGTGAATTTGGTAAGTGATACTGGCTTTTAAAAGGTCCTGACCGTGTGACAAAGGGTCCAAGAGAGTGCCCACCGATGTGATCTCTCGCGATTTCCAGTCCTGAAAATGGGCCGTTTCATAGCCCGCCAGGAAATACTTATTTCCCCATCAGTGGGATGTATCTAGATGTGGGTGACCTGTTTCTCAGAAATTTGAACGCAAGCTTCCAAGCTCTTAGAGCATCCCTATAAATAAAGTTATTCTTGAGACTTGAGGGTAGGTCAACAAATGGTATGTATGGCAAATATGAAAAAACAAAACAAAACAAAAAAAAAACACAAAAGTGAAGTGAGACAACAGCTGTCTCCAAAGATGGGTCCTGAAAGTACATTGTGTTAAGTTGCCAATCCATCACCAGTCGAATTAGTGTTGCCCAGTTGTAAAACTTAAGATTTGGGAGCACCAGACCCCCTCTGAGGTATGGTTGCTATAGAACCGCAGCCGCTATACACGGTCTCCTGCCCCAAATAAAAAATTTTATTGCTCTATTTAGAGTTGCTATGTCTGCTTCGGTAAGCAGGAAGGAGGTTAAGGATATATCTTAATATGTACCACCTTAAATAAGAAAGAGGAATTATCAGGCTCAACATCAGATGAGGGATCCTCAATCCCAGAGGAAACCTCACCATCTGAAGATAACATTGTATCTCCAGCATCAGGACACTCACTACTAATAGAAGGAAAAACTTGAACTGACCTTTTATGTTTGTTTGAATGGCCGCCAGCAATGCCCTTGTAATTGCAGAAGCAATAAAATCTAATGCATGAATTAGCACTAACTTGAGACCGTAAAAAAACAAAAAAACAAACACCTCACTAACCCGAGCATATGACAATGTTGAGAACCGGGCATGGGAAGACTAAAGCGTGCCAAACATTATGCACACAAAAAGCAAAGGGGAAAGGTAAGAATGTGTGAGATATATAGATATATATATATATATAGATATATATATATATATATATATATATATATATATATATATATATATATATATATATATATATATATATATATATATATATATATATATATATATATATATATATATATATATATAATATCTCCACTTGCCCACCAGTAATAGACTGCCAAATCAAGTACTGAAACATAACAGCAGTGATAATTGAGATAGGAGTATAACAGATCTGAAGAAGAGTCCCTGGGACCGAATTTACAGAGGATCTGTGAAGGATTTCCCATGAAGCAAAAACCATCATATTATAGACCAAACTCCAAAACATCCCTCTAACAAGAGGGGAACCAGGCCTCAACATAGATTGAAGACCCTCTTCTGAAAAACATCTTCATTCTTTGACTACCTCCAACAGAGGCAAAGTAAAGACTGAGGTATGTGCCAGGTGGTAGGATGCAGCAAAGATTCCCAAACCCTAAGAGCTCTATAAAACCCCTAGCAGTAGAGAAGTAATTCCCAGGAGTAAAGGATCATACAATGTCCTTTTAAGGAATGAGGAAGGTGTTTTTCTTCCTACCAATTCCTAATGGAAACTTTACCAGTGTCCTGTGAAATATTACATAATGATTCCTCCGTTCCACACAATACACGTGGAGACAAATTATCCCATTTTAGTAATGTTTTCTATGCTGTAGGTTATTCCAGTTTATACAGGTACACTTCACTTTTAGAGTCACAAATCTAAGTTTGGCACCAGCTTAACAAACAAAAATGCAATTTGAATATATCAAATGATGCTTCATAAGTTATTTCCACCACAGAGATGCTATAACGATTTACCATGCTTGTGACGGAGGCACCAGGTCCTGGTGATATTGATGTCCCACGCATACTGGGCACTGGGGATTTGCTTATCCTCTGTTGTGGCCTGGAGAAAAAAAAATAATAATAAAAAAAAATAATAATTAGATGATAGATATAGAAGTGGTGTGGGGGGGTTAGATACCGACATGCCAAGAGATTTTAATATTCAAAACTAAATACGGTAACGAGCCTGACCTGCTACGGAAGTTGTCTCTGTTCTTATCCATTGACATCTTCCCATATCCTGGATGGTAGTAGCTTGCAGTCTGGAAAGCAATATCAGGTGGAACTAATCCTTCTAATGCCGCTTGCTGGAGTTCCAACGGACTAACCTGTTGTGAGGTATACAGCAGTTTTATATGCAGTGATCACTGAAATCTAATTGCAGCCTACATAGTAAACCAACACATGGGGGGGGGGGGAGAAGCAGGAAGTAACTACAAATTTAGTTTGTTAATTACATTACACTGTAATACTTCACCAACTGCTTAGTGAAACATGCATTTGCTCCCCTTCTGTAAAAAGTCATGATATTTACCTGGGCAATCATTGGGCTGTCAGACTTGGGTACCCCTGTGGGAAAGTTCTCTCCTAGAAGCTGCTGAGAACCTGAAGCAAAACCTGTTTGAAATAAACTTCTATTGATCAGCAAAATGTCATATGGTGAACAGTCATTCCAAATTATAGCAGCCTTACCTATGGGAGAAGGTATTCTAGGTTGTAGGTAATCTGCAGAGGAGGCACGTGTGGGAAACACCTGGGGAATTTGAGGAGAAGGTGTCCTATGTCCCATTAGTGAAATTGTTGAGTCAAGAGTCCCCATTAAATTACTGAGTACATTGGAGGAGGAATTAGAAACAGGAGGTCCTAGAAGCTCCTGAATAATGGATAGGATAAAAAAATAAAATACCAAATTTTTTTTTTAGAAAGTCTACTAGAAAAACAATTGAAAACAAGACAGCATATAAAAACAAACAGTCTATACCTGCAGTATGTTTCGCTGCAAAGAGGGACCAGTGATATCAGAAGACAAATGACTGTCAAGGTTTCTCTGAAAGAAACAGGATATAAGAGCTACGCACACAAAAAAATCCAAGAACTACACCCAACAGCCCAGAAGTAAAAACACCATTAAGCAAACACCCTTAAAACCATGTGAGAAATATTTAAAGTTAGGTACCACTTTAAACCAGGCATGATATGTCACAACTATTGTGAAAAAGGGGGGGGGGGGATGCACCTACTATTTTTGGATCTGGAATATACTAGACCTGAAGAGATGAAGCAACAAAATCAACAGAAGCTAAAATAAAAAATAAAAATCAGGAATCCAAAGAGCCAGAAAAAAAAAAAAAAAAAAAAAAAAAAAAAAAAAAAACACAGAAATTAAAAAAGTGGAATCCATACATTAATGACTCACCGGAACAAAAGCAACTAATCCATAAAAAAAAAAATAAAAATAAATATATAATAACCTCATTGCAAAGCCAGGCAGAACCAATGCCGCTACCAGACTCTGGTCATGCACAAGCAGCTGAGAAGTCATCTCCGGAAAGCAAAGGAGAATTTTACAAAAAGGTCAGTGAGGGCCTCTTAGGACTTCACGAGAAAGTACTTACATTTGCTTGAGGTTGTGAAGGCAAAGTCCCACTTGCCTTCATACTGTTTACAAGCTTGTTAAAAGCAGACATGTCTCCATCTCGACGGGGCTTCCTAGGACCAGCAATTGCTGTAAGAGCTTCCTCCAACTGTTCTGCCATGAACGGAGTAGCAATCTTCCCCTCCTGCTCTACTTTTAACCCTTTAAGACCAGCTTCAACTTCTTCCACTGACAGGACTACTCCAGTATGTGCTGTAAAAATGATATACATTACATACAGTAGTGCACCAGTTAAATTTTAGCTGTTGCTTTTGTGATTCAGCAGAAGACTTGCAGGTCCTTTAAAAAATGAAAATGAGTATTTTATGTTAAAGTGATGGTAAATCCTAGGATTACCAGTGCAACAAAAATACTTCATGCTTAAAGTTGCTTTTTCTGACTGCAGTGTATGCCGCGCAGAGTGCCTCAGACCACTCGTAGCAGAATTCTATTTTTTCAATGAGGTGACGTTTCCACCACTTAGCCAGATAGCTGCGTGGGCCAGTTGGCATTAAGCCAGATAGCTAGCACGCTATTGGCCAACATATCTTTTTTTAAAAACAAAACGCTCTGCTGTAGGTGGCCTGAGGTGCTCAGTGCAACATACGCTGCAATCAAAAAAAGGAACTTTCAGCACAAGGTATTTTATACTTTGAAATTTTGCTGCAGTGGTTAATCCTATTATTTCAAAAACACTAGGATTTACCATCACTTTAAATGCGGGGAATAGATAGAATAAGGTCCAAGAGATGCACTCGCCGTGTTACAATTTTTTTTTTAAATTAAAAGTGAGTTAACATTTTCGGGGAGTGACCCCGTCTTCAAATTCCTGTGGAGGGTAAAAAAAAAAAAAAAAAAAAACCCACCACACACCAGGAGTCTGAAGACGGGGTCACTCCCCGAAAACGTTAACTCACTTTTAATTTAAAAAAAAATTGTAACATGGCGAGTGCAACTCTTGGGACTTATTCTGGATATTATCTGGATTGCACCCTGCACTATGATCAAGGGAACAGTGAATGCGGATATTTGGGAAAAATTTTTTTTTTTTTTTAAATGCAGAAAATGCTAAGGCTAACAAGTCATAAAAGCAACTTCAGAAAGAGATAATGTGTAGTAACCAAAGTGGGTGCAGTGCTGAAGTTCCAATCTGTTGCTGCCCAACTGCCAGAAAGTTCATTCCACACACCCAATAGTGCGGCACTCAAGTCAAAAACGTTAATGATTTTATGTTTCTTTAGATAGACCATGCAATTTTAAAACTCTTCCATTCTTTTATGTGCACAATTTCTGATGCACAAACTCGTATACAAAATATATGCAAGAGAGCATAGGATACACTCAAGTTGATGGCTGTCACACGTGGAATGAAAATATAATTTATATTTTTACACAAAAAAAAAAAAAAACCCACCACACACACAAAACACTGCTGCATTGTCAGTCAATTATGCAATTCTACAGTTTTTTATTTAAGACAACACACAGTACAACGCTGCATATTTTAGTATTTTGCCATGCACGGCAACCAGAGTGCAGGGACTCCGTATCATAGTGTTGCTCTGAGTCATGTGACTGGATACGGAATTTCCCCTACCTGCACTGCTGGCCAGTGGGGATTGAGACTATGTCCCTGGATTACAACAGTACTAAAATGAATTGCACTAGGGTAATCTGACTGAATACCTACTTTTTGTGGTTGAAGACTTAATATGCATGCCTAGACCAGCATTGTGTATAGGTTTTATTAAAGGGACAGGAAACCCAAAACTTCTTTTATTTGGATAGAACATTTCCAGTTTAATAAAATCTATACACAAGGCTGGTCTAGGAAACTGGCTCACCCATGTGTTCAGATAGAAACCAGTAGTGCCATGCTGCTTCCTTAACAAATGATACCAAAAGAATGAAGCAAATGTGATAATAGAAGTAAACTGGAAAGTTGTTTAAAATTGTGCTATCCAATTCATTAAAGAAAATAAAAAAAAAATGGGTTTAATGTCCCTTTAATAAGACCTATACACAAGACTGGTCTAGGAGTAAAAGGGACATGAAACTCAATTTTTTCTCTCTCATGAATTGGATAAACAGAATTAAACTGAAAAGTTGTTTAAAATTGTATTATCACATTTGCTTCATTCTCTTGGTATCATTTGTTGGAGCAGCAACGCACAACTGGTTTCTATCTTAACACATGGGTGAGCCAATGAAAATATAGATATATCTCTCCACCAATCAGCAGCTAGAACCTAGGTTATTTGCTGCTCCTGAGCTTTCCTAGATAAACCTTTCAGATTCGGCAAGGTAGTACTGGCGCTTGGAAGCTTAAGGGTTAATGAGTATTGTTTTTGTAATAATTAATAAATCATAAATATTCTCAATATAAATAAGGACCTTTTAGATAGTTATATCAAGGAAAAAATGATTTCATAAAGTGATTATGAGTATTGATTAGATCAATATAAAGTACATTAATATATTCTCAGAGGACCCTTTTTAGGTTCGGTAAAGGAGACGATAAATATAAATTGTACTGAGATAATTCAATATAGCTATAAGCTCACGTGTATTAATCAGTTGTGTGGATCGGTATAACACTTATATGTTAAATTCTTAGGTGACTAAAGCTCCCTATCACTTGAGACTAGCTCGATATAAGCAGGTTACAAAAGTGTAGGAGAATAGGATTAATCTCAAACGTGTAGCAATCTATATAAACAGACTGTAAGTGATTGATAAATAACATTTATTATACAAAAAAATCTCCACAAACACTTATAAAATATACATATACAGTTGTTTATAAAATGAAAATGGGGTAAAACTAAAATTGGACGTCCAATAGTTCAAAAAAATAGAGTACTAAAATTCAGATTAGAAATCACATATAAATAACCTGCTGAGATGCAGTGTAGGCATAGAGTATGTAGATAAAAAGTTTTAAAGCGGTACCTTAAAAGTTTTTAATGCCTCTCTCTACGTCTAGAGAGAGGATATTAATGTGCCACAGTGTTGATACGAATGGATCCGGTTCTCATTAAATTGTACTTGGAATATCACGCTGTCACTGTACTGGTACTTTGCAAATTCAAAGTCTCTGAAACTTTTCCTGGGCCCAGGTAGTCTTCCGGCGTTGAGGTGTTACTGCTTCACCTTTGTTGTGTTCCGGCGTTGCAGATCTGATCCGCCTGTTGTATGTAGCAGAGGGCGGTTTTTAGTGGTGAGCCCCTGTCTTCTTCTTGTGACGTAAATCCCAACGTCAAGCTTTTTAGTTGTTGGCCCTTTTTGCCTGGTAGCAAGTTTTTATAGGCTGTGTCCAACTTTAGGATGGGCTGGTTTCCACTGGTTATATCCCTCTTTATGCTCAATCCAGGTTGAGGGTCTGTAAATCCGTAAGGTGCACTGTATTATTTCACAGCTGCTCGTCAGTTGTTGGTATTAAGTAGAAAATTTAGCAATTCAGTTCAACATGTTTCACCCCTCACTCGGGGCTTTTTCAAGAATGAAATGATTTAACTTACAATCTGTTATATAGATTGGTACACGTTTGAGATTAATCCTATTCTCCTACACTTTTGTAACCTGCTTATATCGAGCTAGTCTCAAGTGATAGGGAGCTTTAGTCACCTAAGAATTTAACATAAGTGTTATACCGATCCACACAACTGATTAATACACATGAGCTTATAGCTATATTGAATTATCTCAGTACAACTTATATTTATTGTCTCCTTTACCGAACCTAAAAAGGGTCCTCTGAGAATATATTAATGTACTTTATATTGATCTAATCAATACTCATAATCACTTTATGAAATCATTTTTTTCCTTGATATAACTATCGAAAAGGTGCTTATTTATATTGAGAATATTTATGATTTATTAATTATTACAAAAACAATACTCATTAACCCTTAGGCTTCCAAGCGCCAGTACTACCTTGCCGAATCTGTCCTCACTAACCCCTGGATCTTGTATGAGGGATCCTTTTCGTACTTGGCATATAAGGGGTCCTTAGCGCCACTTCTTTCCCTACTTCGCTAGATAAACCTTTCAGCAAAGGATAACAAGAAGGAAGCAAATTATAGGAAAGTTGTTTAGAATTGTATGCTTTATCTGAATCTCATGTAAAATTATGACTTTTCTAGCTGATCAAGGCCCTTAAAAGGGACAGTAAAGGGTATTACTTTTGGATTCCTGTTTATTGGCTGAAGACTGAATATCAGGATGCCTGTGAATATTGACACAAGTGTTTGGAAGCAAAGACAAATGCCTGGGTCTTTTTGCTCGATACACTAGAAGGCCAAAAATATGTTAATGGACCATACCCCTATATGGTGGGCATCAATATGGAGTTGCCCCCACCCCTTTTGCAGCCACAACAATTGTCACTCTTCTGGTAAGACTAAAAAAAAAAAAAAAAAAAAAAAAAAGATTTTGGTGTGTAACAATTTGTGCCTGTTCAGCCAAAAGAGCATGCGAGATCAGACACTGATGTTGGATGAGAAGGTCTTGCTTGCAGTCAGTTTCATTGCATAAAGATGTTAAATGGGGCCGAGGTCAGGGCTCTGTGCAGGCTACTCAAGCTCAACACACAAAAAAAAAAAAAAACAACCACTTGTCAAACCATGTTTTATGGACCTAGTGTTATCTAAAACAGTGATTTTTAACCTTTTTTTGCCGTGGCACACTTTTTTTTTACATTAAAACAATCCTGTGGCACACAACCATCTCAAAAAAAACAAACAAAAAAAAAACAGACATTGTAGCCTAATACAGTGTGTGTGTATGTGTGTATATATATACACACACACACATACACATACACACATACACACATACACACATACACATATATATATATATACACACACACACAAACCCACACACACTGTATGTATTGTTCTGCTATGCCATGCCTCCTACAAACTACCCCTGCACTGGGAGTAAAAAACAAGCAAAGTTTAAAAAAAATGTCACACTGTTGTCAGTCTGCTGTGGCACACCTGGGGATTTCTCACGGCACACTGGTTGCAAAACACTGATCTAAAATGTCTTTAGATCATGTAGCATCAAGATAACCCTTCATTGGAACCAGTGGGCCTAACCCAAGTTCAGAATAAAAGGAGATATAGATACACACACCACTATTGTAGCCTTTGAATCGTGAAAGAAAAGTCTAATTGACATACATACAGCATCCCTTTATTACCCATTCCCCAGCGTTACACAACCAACATTGTTATAGTAATATACTTTATAACATATAAAACCTCAAAATTTCTGCCCTTTTCTAAGCCACTACAGACAGCATCTTATCACATGCTTTGTTTTTCACAACAGGAGACTGCTAGTTCATGTGGGCCATATAGATAACATTGTGCTCACACCTGTGGAGTTAAACTACTCAATGCAGTAAGTTACATAACTAACAAGTATATAACAAGACAAATAGCACTAACTGTCATAAAAAAATCTAATGCTTATTTGAAATTCAAATTTATTTTTCTCCCATTTTCTGACCCCATGTATCATGTGAAAGACATCACTTAAAGGGACAGTCAAGTCCCCAAAAAAATTAAACAATGGATTCAAAAAGGGAATGTAATTTTAAACAACTTTCCTATTTACTTTTATCGCCAATTTTGCTTTGATCTCTTGGTATTCTTAGTTGAAATCTAAACCTAGGAGGTTCATATGCCAATTTTAGACCTTGAAGGCCGCCTCTAATCTAAATGCATTTTGACAGTTTTTCACCACTAGAGAGCATTAATGCGTTTTATATAGACAACATTAAGCTCATGCACGTGAAGTTACCCTGGAGTGAGCACTGATTGGCTAAAATGGAAATAAGGGGGGCAGTCTGCAGAGGCTTAGATACAAGGTAATCAGAGGTAAAAAGGTGTATTACTATAAGAACTGTGTTGGTTATGCAAAACTAGGGAATAGGTAATTAACCCCTTAACGACATACCAAAAAAAAAAAAAAAGGCCGTTAACGACCAAGGACGTACCCTGTACATAGTTTGTGTCTTCAAGCGGTGGAAGCGATCCTAATCGCTTTCATGTTATTGCATTGATATTGAGGCATCCCGCAATAAAAATGTTAAGCCATCCTATGCAGAGAGAGCCACTCTGTGGCCCTCTCTGCATCGGACATCGATGGCCAAGATCATTGGGTGGGTGGCCATCAATGGGGCGGGATCACGTTCAGGAACGCGCATGGGTGGGAACGCTACACTATGGCAAAATTCTTGTAAAATAAAGTTGGAGAGAGGAGGGAAGGAATTTTCATCTAAGGGATCTGGGAGGAGGTGGGGCACCTACACTACAGAAAAATTTGCGCAAAAAAACAAAAAAAAAAAACAAAACCACAAACACACAACACACAACCCACAACCCAAAACCTTTGATTTTAGTACTGGGAGACTTTTTGGAAGTACTTAAGGGACACTGAACCAAAATGTTTTCTTTTGTGATTCAGATAAAGCTTACAATTTTAAGCAACTTTCTTATTGACTCCTATTATCAAATTGTCTTCATTCTCTTGGTATCTATTTGAAATGCAAGAATGTAAGTTTAGATGCCGGCCCATTTTTGCTGAACAAACTGGGTTGTTCTTGCCGATTGGTTGATAAATTCACCCAGCAATAAAACAAGTGCTTTCCATGGTTCTGAACCAAAAAAATAGCTTGGATGCCTTTTTCAAATAAAGAAAGCAAGAGAACGAAGAAAAATTGATAAAAAGGTATAAATTAGAAAGTTGCATGCTCTGAATTATGAAAGAAAATTTGGGTTCAGAGTCCCTTTAAGATGGCAGGGACAATTGTGGGGTGGGAGAGGAGCCCATAAAGCCTTCAAAACCAAATTAAGACTCCAAGGAGGAGAGATTGATTTAATGACAGGCTTGATACGGACCAAAGCCTGTACAAAACAGTGAATATCAGGAAGCTTAGCAATCTTTCTGCGAAACAAAACAGAAAGAGCAGAGATTTGTCCCTTCAAGGAACTTGCAGACAAACCTTTATCCAAACCATCCTGAAGAAACTGTAAAATTCTAGGAATTCTAAAAAAATGCAAGGAGAATTTGAGAACACCATGAAATATAAGTCTTCCAAACTCGATAATAAATCTTCCTAGAAACAGGTTTACAAGCCTGTAACATAGTATCAATTACTAAGTCAGAGAAACCTCTGACTAAGCATTCAATTTCCATACCTTCAAATTTTACGATTTAAGATCCTGATAGAAAAACAGACCTCGAGACAGAAGGTCTGGTCTTAAAGGAAGTGGCCAAAGTTGGCAACTGAACATCCGGACAAGATCCGTATATCAAAACCGGTGAGGCCATGCTGGTGCTACCAGAAACACAAACTAATGTTCCATGATTATCTTGGAAGAAGAACTAGAGGCGGGAAGATAGCAGTTCCTTGGTTTTACCAACCGGCTTATAACGCATCCACCGACTTCGCCTGAGGATCCCTGGACCAGTACCTAGAAAGTTTCTCGTTCAGATGTGGGGTCTTCCAGAAATAGATCTGTTGGCTTCTCATCTAAACAATCTGAAAAAACACATCTGGATGGAGAGACCACTCTCCCGGATGTAAAGTCTGATGGCTGAGATAATCCGCTTCCGAATTGTCTACACCTGGGATATGTACCGCAGAAATTAGACAAGAGCTGGATTCCGACCAAGAAAGTATCCAAGATACTTCTTTCATAGCTAGGTGACTGCGAGTCTCATCCTGATGATTGGAATATGCCACAGTTGTGATATTGTCTGCACAACCAACATTGTTATAGTAATATACTTTATAACATGGCTGTTTCTTATTCTGTCGAAAAGAACGAAAACTATTAGAAGCTTTAGATTTACCCTTAGATCTTTTATCCTGAGGTTATAAAAAACAAAAAAAAAACCCCAACTTCCTTTGGCCAGTGACAGTTGAAATAATTGAATCCAACTGAGAACCAAGTAAAATTGTTACCTTGGAAAGAAAGATAGTAATCTAGACTTAAACACCATTCCAATATTTGAACCACAAAGCTCTTCTAGCTAAAATAGCTTTAACATCAATTTTTATAACAAAAATAGCATCACAGATAAAATGATTAGCATGTTGAAGCAAGCAAACAATGCTAGACAAATCAGAATCTGTTGCGCTAAGCTTTCCAACCAAAAAGTTGATACAGCAGGATATAGCAGGCCTAAGAATGTAGCCAGAAAATAAATAAGCTTTCCTTAGATACGATTCAAGTTTCCTATCTAAAGGATCTTTCAAAGAAGTACTATCTTCCTTAGGAATAGTAGTACATTTGGCAAGAGTAGAAATATCCCCATCAACTTTGGGGATTTTTCCCAAAAACTCCAATCTAGCTGCTGGCAAAGGATACAACTTTTTAAACCTAGAAGGAAGTACCAGGCCTATTCCATTCCTTTGAAATCCTATCAGAAATAGCATCAGGAACTGGAAAAATCTCTGGAGTAATCACAGGAGGTTTATAAACAGAATTAACCGTTTACTAGTTTTAGTATCAAGAGGACTAGTTTCCTCAATATCCAAAGTAATCAACACCTCTTAACAAGGAATGAATATACTCCATCTTAAACAGATAAGTAGATTTGTCAGTGTCAATATCTGAGGTAGGATCTTCTGAACCAGATAGATCCTCATTAGGAGGAGGATAAATCAGTAGGTTGTCGGTCATTTGAAATTTCATCAACCATATGAGAAGTTGTAAAATACCTTTACAAAAAGCGGATTAGCAGACAAAGCATTCTGAACCGCATCAGCAATAAAATCTTTTATATTCACAGGAATATCATGTACATTAGTTTTTGAAGGAACAGGCATTGTACTAGTACTGATGGATACATTATCTCCATGTAAAAGCTTATCATGTCAGCTGGAGATATAATCTCCACTAACTTACACCAGATACACTTAGCTTTGGTAGAACGGTTATCAGGCAGCAGGGTCCCAACAGTGGTTTCTGAGACATCTTGCAAATATAAAAGAACCCCCCCCCACTTATAAAGCAAAAGTATCAATTTCCTTATATGGCAGTTTCTGGAATGGGAAACAAAAAACGCAAACAGCATAGCCCTCTGACAAAATGAAATGACGCAACTCGCATCATGGCAGACGCAACCTTGTGCAAGGAAACTTGGCGTCAACTAAGATGCCGGAAATGACGAATTTGCGTCACCGAATGTACCTTCGCACCAAAAAAAAAAAATAAAAAAAAAATCTTGTGTCAAGAATGACGCAATAAATATCAGCATTTTGCGACCTTGCAAGACCAATTTTGCCTGCGAAAATGAAAAAGCAGTCAATTTGAACAAAAGACTATACCCCAGGTAAGAAAAAGATTTTTTTTTATAACTTCCTAAATATATTTTCCAAATTTTGAAACTGATAGGTTTATGTACATTTCCTTTTGCAGACTGACTCATGGCAAATAAGTATAATTACATATATTTAGAACTTTATATTGATACATAGAGTGCCAAACCATAGCTGAGTGTCTTAAAAAGGGACACTGTATCCAAATTTTTTCTTTCATGATTCAGATAGAACATGAAATTTTAAGCAACTTTCTAATTTACTCCTATTATCACATTTTCTTCATTCTCTTGGTATCTTTATTTGAAATGCAAGAATGTAAGTTTAGATGCCGGCACATTTTTGGTGAACAACCTGGGTTGTCCTTGCTGATTGGTGGATAAATTCATCCACCAATAAAAAAAAAAAAAAAAAAAAAAAAAAAAAAAAAAAGGCTGTCCAGGATCTGAACCAAAAAACCTTAGATAGCAATAGAACGAAGAAAATGTGATAATAGGAGTAAATTAGAAAGTTGCTTAAAATTGCCTGCTCTATCCGAATCATGAAAGAAAAAAATTGGGTTCAGTGTCCCTTTAAGTAATGAAAACATACTCACCAAAAGACACCCATCCACATATAGTAGATGGCCAAACCAGTACTGAAACAGTTATCAGTAGAGGTAATGGAATATGAGAGTATATTGTAAATCTGAAAAGGGAGGTAGGAGATGAATCTCTATGACCGATAACACAGAGAACCTTTGAAAAGATTTCCTGTGAAGAAAACCATAGAATCAATAGGTGAAACTCCCTTCACATCCCTCTGACAAACACTGTACTCTGCGAGGAATCTGGCTTCAAAATGCTGAGAAGCGCATAAACGAAGATAATCAAGCACAAACTTACTTCACCACCTCCATAGGAGGCAAAGTTTGTAAAACTGAATTGTGGGTGTGGTGAGGGGTACATTTATAGGCATTTTGAGGTTTGGGAAACTTTGCCCCTCCTGGTAGGATTTTATATCCCATACGTCACTAGCTCATGGACTCTTGCAAATTACATGAAAGAAAGTCCCCCCCCCCCCCCCCCCCCCCCATTTTTTCATCATATTTTGTTATAGTAAATTCTAAGATAATGAAAATGGAATCTTTAGAAAGTCTGTTAAATGGGTGAGAAAAAAACGGTATATAATATGGGTGGGTACAGTAAATGAGTAAGAGGAAAATTACAGCTAAACACAAACACTGCAGAAATGTAAAAATAGCCTTGGTCCCAAAAGGTCAGAAAATGGAAAAGTGCTGTGGTCCTTAAGGGGTTAGAGGGATAATCCAGCCAAAATTGGAAACCACATGGATGCATTTTGGTATTGAACAGAAACATTTTTGTAATTTACATGTATTAGCAAAAATGCTTCCTATAAAAGCGATAGCCGTTTCAAAAGTGTATTTAAGTATGCACCGTGCACCAGCATTTTAAGCACAGCACTTGCACTATCTGGTAATGACTCAACAAGGAATACAAAGAGAAGAAAATTTGATAAAACTAAAATTTTGAAAAATTGCATTCCATATCTGAATCATGAAACTTTCTTTTTGACTTGACTGTCGCTCTAATTTTTGTATTTTCAAAAAAAATTATTTATTTATTGAAGACCCAAAACAAAAATACAACAAATAAAGAGACAGTGTTGAATGCAAAACTTGGCAGACAGGTACAAGGAGATGCAAAACACAAAGATGTAAACAAATGTATTAGCTGTGCTATACAGACCGTGTCTAATATATAATTAAAAGGACATTGAACAACAAAAGTAGCATCAGCTTTAGTGCTAGTCATACCATATGCTTAGATTTAGCAGAACTGTTAACATATGTGACATATCCTGTATAAGTATTTATGTTATGTTATAACTAGGGATGCCCCGAAATTTCGGCCACAGAAATGTTTCTGCCGAAAATGGCATTTTTGGCTATTTCGGTTTTTTTGCATGTTATTTTCGGTAAAATTGTGTAGCATGTTTCAAATTTGATGCTAGCCTAGAGCTGCTGTTTAAGTTCATTAACTGACTTACTGTTTTGCATACGAGTTTTCTAGGACTATACTTTATTTGAATAATTGGTAAAAGAAAAAAACCCTTTTAAAACTGATTGTTACATAGAACAAAAACCAATTTACTGTATTATTCTTTAAAGGGATACTAAACCCAATTTTTTTCTTTCATGATTCAGATAGAGCATGAGATTTTAAGCACCTTTCTAATTTACTTCTATTATCATGCTATCTTGATTTGAAAAAGTAGTACTGTAAGCTTTAGAGCCGGACCATTTTTTGTTCAGCACCTGTGTAGCACTTGCTGATTTGTGGCTAAATGTAGCAAACCAATCAGCAAGCTCTACCAAGGTGCTGA